>NC_048222.1:4746742-5017977 GCF_002007445.2 Ailuropoda melanoleuca
TGGCTTAGTCAGCTAAGCATCAGACTCTGGATTTCGGCTCAGGGTCGTAAGGTTGAGCCCCAAGTTGGGCTCCATGCTCAGCATGGAGTCTGCTTGGGATTCCCTTTCCCTCTCTCTCTGAACTTCCCCGTGCTAAAGTGCCCTCTATCCAAATAAATAAATAAAATCATAATANTAAAGGTGCCTGGGTGGCTTAGTCAGCTAAGCATCAGACTCTGGATTTCGGCTCAGGGTCGTAAGGTTGAGCCCCAAGTTGGGCTTCATGCTCAGCATGGAGTCTGCTTGGGATTCCCTTTCCCTCTCTCTCTGAACTTCCCTGTGCTAAAGTGCCCTCTATCCAAATAAATAAATAAAATCATAATAAAAAATAATAATTGTTGTTCAATAAGTGACATCATTAAGCAAATAAAAACACAAGACATGGAATGGGGTATGTGATTTGCAACATATACAACCAACAAATCAATATTAAGGAGGCAGAATCAAATAAAAAATGGGTAGGAGTTTGGAACAGAAATGTCACAAACAACAGAGCTGAATTGCCTGCCTGCATGCCAAAGACGTTCAAATCCATCATTCACAAAAACGATAGACAGATGCCATTACAAATCATGCAAAATGGATAAAACGAAAAAGACAGATAAACACAGGTGCTGGTGAGGATATGGAACAACAGCTTTTGGGAATGTGAATTTGTACAACTATTTTGGAAAACTCTTTGGCAGTATCCACTAAAGATAAGCATGCACATACCTAGCATACCTAGGAGGACCAATCGTCCTGGCTTATGAGGCTTTAAGGGTCTCCCAAGACATAGAACTTTCAGAAGTCAGGCTGGGACAGTCCTGAGCAAACTAGGACAGTCACCCTTATACAAACACCATGACCTAACAATTCCACCTTGAGGGTAAAGCTGACAGCAATGTGTGCATACATTCAATAAAAAACAAGAAAAAACTATGCATAATAGCCCCAAACTACAAATAAAGCGAATGCTCATCAGTGATAGAATAGATTAATAAATCGTGGTATTTTCATATAATGGAATGCTACACAGCAATGAGAAGAAGGTGAAAGGCAGCTATGTACACTTAAATGGATAAATATCAAAATGTAAGGTTAAATGCACAAAGTCAGAAATAAAAGAGACAAATCATACACAGGGTATGATTCCATTTATAAATTTCAAAAATATGCAAAAAAAAATCTATGACATTAGACATCAAATAGTGACTAACCTTAAGGGAAGAGATGGTTAGTGGAAGCATGTTGGGGCATTTCTGGGGTGCTAGTATTTTTGATGTAGGTGTTGTTCCATGGATGTGCTTACTTTATTTATTTAGAAGATTTTATTTATTTATTTATTTGTGTATTTATTTATTTATTTATTTATTTATTTATTTCCAGAGAGAGAGTGAGAGAGAAAGAGAAAGAGTGACTAATCTATGGGAACGGCAGGCAGAGCAAGAAGCAGGCTCCCTGCCTCTGATGCGGTACTCGATCCCAGGACGCTGGGATCATGCCCTGAGCTAAAGGCAGACACTTAACCAACTGAGCCACCCAGGTGCCCTGGATGTGCTTACTTTAAAATTCACCTAACCCTTCACTAACAATTTAGGCATTGTATATATGATACTTCAAAAAAAAAGTTTTCTTTACAGTATAATAAACATTAGATATCTAAAATTGAAATTTGCTTCAAATGTGTTAATGATCAGAGGCGCCTGGGTGGCTCAGTGATGGTTAAGCATCTGCCTTTGGCTCACGTCATGATCATGATGTCAAATAAATAAATAAAACCTTTAAAAAAACCAAAAAAATTTTAAAAAATGAATGAATGATCATTTTTTTAGGTTCTTCTAACAGTACATCCAGGAAAATTTGCCTCGTTACTCAGTAGTTTGATAAAAGCATAGGGTGCACACACTCAATAACCTGCAGGCTTAAGAATTCACTAGATTGAGCATAGGCACAAGGCAGAGAATAGTGCAGCAAATTACTTGCAAATCCAGGTAATTTGTACTAAATTGTGTGTTATTGTTGTTAACGGCACAGGTTCTGGAATCAAAGTACCCAGGATCGATTCCTTGGTTCTGCCAGTTACCAGCTAATGCAACTTCCAGCAAATTACTGAACTTCTCTGTGCCTCAGATTTCTAATCTGTGCCATGGGAGGGATGTATCATCAATTCACAGTAATATTGTGAGAATTACCAGTTTGTGTGCAAAAAACTTAGGCTCCTTTGTGCACATCAGCTGTAAATATTGTTTGTTCCGTGACTGTTGTCTGCCTTGCATCTGGCAGATGTGTGCAAGTCTTTCAACCACTCTTGGAGGTAAGCACTGGCTTCCCTGTTGTGTTAAGAGAGAATCTGATGCTTTGGGTAAGACAGAAACTTGCCTTGCACTGCACTCTGTGTCTTCTACTTGTGGTCTGGCACTCATTCTGTCATTTGTGATGTTCTTGGACAAGATTTCAGTCCTGGGCTCTACTACTTTCTCACGAAATAATTACGTGCATCATATGGGACCTCCCAGAAACTGTTGTGGGATTTTGTAAAGTTACCTTAACAAATTTTTACTGGGGACCACATAACCAAAAAGCATCATCACAGTGGCCGTTGTAATAAGTTGAATTCACTAAATCATCATAGCAGATCATATCTATTTGTTAAATAATTTTGTTCGAGCGTAAATTTATTAGGGTGTTAGTGAGAAATTGGTTTTCTTAGTTAATTTCTATTGAGCAATTTAGTGATAAAATCACATGGTTTTTGAGGTTTAGAGATTTTTCCACTCCTAGAGCTTGCACAGCATTTAATTGGCACTTAACCTAATATAGAATGTATCAAAAATTAAGTAGGCATTAATTAGGAACACAAAATGTGAACTAGCCTTAAAAAGTTAATTATCAAATTGGTAGAGCTATCTGTCAGCAGGCTCCCATAAGCATCCTGTTAAAGCGGTTTCATTTTTTAAAATGTAATATGTTTCTTAGGATGTGATTACACATACAATATATGGTTGTAATTTTGAGTTAATTGCATAGTAGCTAGATTAACTTTTACATCATTACACTTGAATCAGTGTTTTTCATGATTAACGTTCATTTACAATTAAAGCTTTCGAGCTCTTTCTTTCCATTGTTTCTGCTTCTCCCTTCTCCTGCCCAGCTCTGACTCCACATCACTGTGTTAAAGCTCTCTGAGGACAAACATCTGCATTTTCTCCTTTCCGTACCATGAAAACATCCCTGTGAAACACCAATAGTGATAGTGTCTTTACCATAGTCTAATATTAATGACTATAATTATCTTAATATATTGAAAAGAAAGGGGAGAAATTAGCTGCAGAGATACATGGCCAATACGGAAAGCAGTTAGTTCTCTATCACTTTGACTTCAGTTTTCTTCCAATTGTAACTTCCAGAGCAAAAGAAAGAGAAAATTGTTTTTTCCTTTTTCAATGTAGCCTCAACAGCATGAACCATATCAGGATCTTTGAAGAAAACCACACTTTCTTATTAGGCGTATCATAGCTGATAAATGACAATATGTTGAAAAAGAAGGAACTCTTCGGTAATATTTGTAAAGAATGCCATTACTGACTCGAACCAACCATTGAGAGGTACAGGGTGCCCCCCCCACCAAAACTGGGTTTTAATTAACATGAAAAAAATATAAGNTAGCTGATAAATGACAATATGTTGAAAAAGAAGGAACTCTTCGGTAATATTTGTAAAGAATGCCATTACTGATTCGAACCAACCATTGAGAGGTACAGGGTGCCCCCCCCCACCAAAACTGTGTTTTAATTAACATTAAAAAAATATAATATATAAATATATATGATATACAAAATAATTTTATAAAATATGTCATATATACAAATCATGATACATCAGTTACCATTAATTGCCTGAAGTGCCCCATCCCAATCCGCTCTCAGAGATCCTGACATAGTTACTACCTTCATTAGTGTTTTAGTATGATCTGGAGGTTCTAAGAGTTTTTGTCACCCAAGATAGTATTATTGTTACCTTTTACAATTAGTGTTCGATTATATTTTACCACGTTTTTGGTCTTCATTCCCTCTTCCATCTCAGACCACCCAACCGGATTCATTTTCTTCTGCCTATAGAAATTCCTTTAGTTAGGATCTTTTGGTGGCAAACTTCTGTGCCTTTTGTTTGCCTGAAAATGTCTTTAGTTTAGCATCATTTTTAAAAGTTCTTTTTTCTGAAGGTAGACTTTATGTTGGCCTGTTATTTCTTTATAGTACATTAAATACATTATTCTGTGGTCTTCTGAAATCCATCGGTGCTGATGAAAATGTAGCGGTTAGTCTAACNACTCTAAGAGTTGCTTATTTGAAAATCATCTGCCTTTTTAATGTTGGTTTTGAAAACCCTTTTTTTCTTTCTTTCTTTTTTTTTTTTTAGTATTCTGCAATTACGTGGCATTGGAAAACTTAAGAGTCCTTTGGTTAGTGTCTCTCCAATCATTTCAATTCCTGTAGCTTGTTTGCTAGGAAATTCCTTAATAAAGACACAGGGAACAATATGCCCTGGGTTTTTGAATGTTCATAACAGTCATGCAGAACCTTTAGAATTAAAGGTCATTTTGTCAGGACAAAGAATCTTATTTTTCTGAGCATCTTAAATTTCTTACTCCTTTGACATCTGGTATAAAGCAGGCTGACAAAATGGCTTCATTTATTTAATAAATGACAGTCTTCTTTTTGTCTAAGTGCCCCCCAATTTTTTTCTTTTTCTTCAAAGTCCAATAATTTTTGAGACTGTATGTTGGTATTGCCAATTTTGGGTCAGTTTTACAAAGTACATAATGTGCTTTTTAATGTGTATTTTTTGGTTGCTTGCATTACAGGGACATTGTTGTGAATTGTATTTTTAGTATTTGTTTTATTCTATTGCTTTGGTTTTCTTTTCCAGGAATACATATTATACATATATTGGTCCTTTTCCCCCATTAATTTTCTACCCCTATTATTTCTCTTTGACTTAAAAATATCCTTCCTGTTTTCTCTTTTTTTTAAGGCAATATCATTGTGTTTATTCTCTCTTATGCACCTTTTAATCTGACATTTATTTCACAACTTTCTTCTTTTATTTCTGATCCTGTTCTTGGATTTTATTGTATCTTTTCAAATCTCCCTTATTTAGTCATCTAAGTTCTGAATTTCTCTAATTCTAGCATTTTGTATTTTTATAGATTTTTTAAATTTGTAATTGCTTTGTTAACCTCTTTGTTAGGGTATGGTTGATATGCAAAAAGCTGGTATTTTCAGTATCTACAACCTGATGAATTTGGAGGTAAGTGTAGATCCATGAAACAATCACCACAGTGTCCCTAGACAATGAAATCCCCCAAAATGCTATGCCCAGAAAACTATAACTTAATATTTTTAATGATATCAAAGAAATAAAGAATATTTCTTTGATTGCATTTGATTTTATTGGGTTATAGTTTTCTAAGCATATATTTCAGTGGGATTTCATTGTCTGGAGGTGTATTATTCTGTATTTTATTCTCACTGTCTTATAATAATTTCTGTTGAATTTCATCACAAATCCCTTTTTGTTGCTTTTTTTTTCCCTGTCCTTTTTAAAAGTGAGATGCCTTTTTCTGTACTTTCAGGAGCAAATAGTGGGCCTAGAGAAATTTCAGCCTCACTGCTTTAGAGCTCCTTCTTTTATCACTTTAAAATTAATAAGAACATGACTTTAAACTGCCTGAGAACTATCATACCTATTCCCTTTTGACTTAATTCCTCTGGCCCACCAACTGTGTTTATAAATAAAGTTTTATTAGAACACAGCCTCAACCACCGGCTTACCTGTTCCCTCTGATGGCTTCCATGCTGCAAAGGCAGATGTGAGTCTTTATGACAGGGATTCTATGGCTAGCAAGGCCTGAAATATTTGCTCTCTGGCTATTTATAGAAAAAGTTAGGGGCACCTGGGTGGCTCAGTTGGTTAAGTGTCTGCCTTCAGCTCAGGTCATGATCCCAAGGTCCTGGGATGGAGCCCCATGTTGGGCTCCCTGCTCAGCTGGAAGTCAGCTTCTCCCTCTTCCCCTCCCTGCCACTCATGCTCTCTCTCTCTCTCTCTCTCTCAAATAAATAAATAAATAAAATCTTTTAAAAAAAAAGTTAGTGAAGCCCTGACCTGAATCATCTCTCTTCCCCCCATTTTCTGTTGCTCTCAACTTGGATTAAATTCCTAGAAACTTCTCCGTGTTGGTCTTTGTACTGAAAGAGGGCTTTGGTTTATTAGTGGTGAGACTTCATGGGGCTGAGAATGCTCCAGCACCTTTCTCCATTATATAGCCTATTCGATTTCATCTGAGAATCAGAGTTGGTGGGACCCCCATCAGTTTTAGCTGCTGTTCCCAGATTGATTTGTTTCTTTGAACATTGTTACAACTGTAATTCTTCATCCTGGAAATATCAGTTGGTTCCAATAGAGCAATTAGTTCCAGTGTCTAGTTTTTTCTCTGGACATTCCCAGCTCTTCCAAGCATTGTCCTCTGGGTTTTTTAAGTCCCAGCACCAACTGGATGGGGACCTCCCTCCCTCCTCCATAGTAGTTTGGGTCCCAACTCTGTTTGTGCTCTGACATTCAAGAGATAAATTCAATTTCATCCTTTCACTTCCCCACAGTTAAAAGGGGTGGTAGTTGCTTGCTGCCATGACTTACACTTCCTACTTGTTATTTTGTCTTTTCCAGTCTTCTAATACCGTTAGCCAATGCCTTATGTTGCATTCTCTCTTTTTAAATAACTGGTATGGTTTCTATTATGCTGACTGAACCCTGACTAATACCAGCATTAATATTCTGTGTTGGTAAAGATTTTTAAAAATGGGTGCTGTCATATAATGGTGATGGGTATGCAAAATGATTTGAGAGCAATTTGTCAGCAGTTATCAAAATTTAAATATGCATGTTTTGATCCAGAATATGATTCCAAGTAATCTATCTCATAGAAATATGTGTGCATAATGAAGGGTATAGATTTTGTTGTGTATTATTTAAACTATTAAAAATACAAAAAGAACTAAACATGCCTAAAAGGAGAGTTTTAGATAAAATAAAAAGTATCGAATATCATGAAAGGCTATGCAACAATTAAAAAGAAAGAGATAGACCCACATAATAGTCAGGACCAAACTCCAGAGCTGCTCATTAAATGGAAAAGCATGTCACAGAACAATGTCTGTACTATGCTTTCATTTGTGATTAATGAGGTTTATGTGTACATATATGAATGGAAAAAAGACAAGAAGCTTCACCCTAGATTATTTCTGCTAAGGAAATCGATTGCATGGGTGACAATGGTACAAGATTTTTTTCTCCATTGGTGGTGCCCATGGTTCTCGGTCACACCACTTTGAAGAATGAAGAGGCAGACCAGACAGAGTGGTGGGCAGCAAAGCAAGGTTTATTGAGTGATAGTAAAGTTTATTGAATGATAGTATACAAAGCTCTCAAAGATGGAGGGGACCCGAGGGGGTTGCCACCGGAGTTTCTAAGTCTAGGGGTTTTGTGGACTTGTTAGTGAGCTATTTTTGTCTAACCCTCCCTGTGCCTGTCATTCAATCAGGTTTTTGTCACCTATCTATCATATGGGAAAAGGTTGGGGGGCTCCTTCCAGGGTGGTATAAAATCCTTTAAAAAGTGTGGTTTCCTCTTAGGGTGGGAGTCCCTTGTCCCTGCCTGCCTGCCTTCCAGCTATCCTTCCTCAATGAGAGGGTGATTTGTACTGTTTATTCTTCATGAGTTTGTATAGCGTGAATCTTCTACAGTGATCATTCATTCATGTATTACTTGTGTAATAAACAATCAATACGAAAAACAACCACAGTGAATTATGAAGCCTGGGAAGGAGATGGGCTGTAAAAAGTGAGCTTGGAAGAAAGAGAAGGAGGCGACTCTCTGGAGGGAAAGTGAGAAATGGCCTAAAATCAATGAGGTCAAATCGAAAGTGCTAAAACACCAAAACAAGCAAGGACTGAAAAATGCTAATGAAACTTGATTCTGAAGTCTCTACTATTCTGTTCTGAAGTCTAGACTCACAAAGTAGCTCATCCAATAAGTACTGATGATGTGTGATTTTAACACAGTGCCTTAAATGTGTACGGGAAGGGAGGAAGGGCCTAAGGCCATAGTTGTTTTGTTTTTTTAAAAAGATTTTATATTTATTTGACAGAGACAGCCAGCGAGAGAGGGAACACAAGCAGGGGGAGTGGGAGAGGAAGAACCAGGCTCCCAGCAGAGAAGCCTGATGTGGGGCTCGATCCCAGAACGCTGGGACCACGCCCTGAGCCAAAGGCAGACGCTTAACTGCTGTGCCACCCAGGCACCCCTAAAGCCATAGTTTTAAAAACAAAAGCTGAAGAAAGCCATATCTGACAGATAGAAAATGAATCTTTTTATATTCTGAAAAAAATATGCATATTTTAGTGTTCAGAACATAGTGAATCAGTCCTTCATTTCTGTATATTACCAGTTTCAAGAGACAGAAAATATATGGGTTCCCACATTTCCACTTTGTTTTCACTTTCTTATTATAAAATTAAAAAAACTAACCATTTTAAGACTTAAGGCCATTTAAGGATTGACCGTTAGAATTATCCAAAACATTAAAAAAAAGAGAGAGAGAGAGAGAGAAAGGTGTGAATTTACTTCATGCCTCAAAACTTAATCAGCCTGAAAGTGGAAAATATGAAGTGTATGTAAAAATAGAAATCGTAACAGATGATGTCTAGAATAAAGACACTCAAGACAGTTTCAATTAGACTGTACTCTTTCAAAAGGTGTCTCATTTGTGTATGCAAAGCAAATTGCAGTCTGTCTAATATAAAGGTATTCTAAGAAGTACAAAGATTATTTGAGGTGAGATGCCTAGTTCTAAGTCAATGGAAGTCTCCAGGTTGCCTGGGGAAGGATTCGTGAAAGAATCTATCTCGGAGAATACTTTGAGTTGAGCAGCTAATCTAAATGCACATTGCTATGGACCAACTTCATTAATAACCTGTGTGCAGGAATGCCCTTGACTGGTGAAGAATCTGCCCAGTCAACATTGAAAAAGGCGGCCATTATGCGTAAGTCTGGGAGTGACTGGTCAACAGCACTTTAAAATGAAGTGCCCTGTTGTGAGTATACCTGCCTCTCCCATCTCTTTTCTAAAGCAAAACTCCTTGCCATTATCTCAGCACTAGACTTTGAATATTTCCATGGAATATTATTTTTCTAAAGCTTTACCCCATTCATGAAGAAATGTTAATAAAATTACTGTTAAACACTTAACGTAATTTGAACTCTCTGAGATATTTTTGCCTTGTGAATAAAACAAAGTATACATGTGTTAGGCACATCCCAAAAAGCTAGAAATATTTAACATTAGAATTGTTTTTATCTTTGAGTGATGAGATTGCAGGTGATTTTTATTTCCTTCTTTCTTTTCAGATAGCACACATTACTTTCACACCCAGGAAAAAAAAAGAGTAGCAATTTTTTCTAAAATTCATTCTAAAAGTATGAATTTACAAAGTTTTGGTGAGAGAAAAGAAAGTTCTCTTACCTGCAATGAATCCATGGCCCCTGGTGCTTACTGGTGGAGTGCTGGAAAGTACATTTCACAGGAATGTACAGACTGTGTAACCGTTCACAGTACTTTTTTCCTCTCTGGGCATTATTGTGGACTGAATGCTTTTTGCATCCCTCCTAAAATTCATTTGTTGTAATCCTAATCCCCAGGGTAAGAGAGTTTGGTGGTGGAGGCTTTGGGAGATACTTAAAGTTAGAGGAAGTCATGGAGGGTGGGGCCCTTATCAAAAGAGGAAGAGACAGGAGATCTTTCTTTCTGCTGTGTGAAAATACAAGATGTCTGTCTGCAAACCAGGAAGAGAGTTCTCAAACACTGAATCAGCTAGCACCTTGATCTTGGACTTCTCAGACTCCAGAACTGGGAGAAAGCAATGTTTGTTGCCTAAGCCACCCAGTCTGTGGTAATTCGTTTTAGCCACTTGAGCTAAAACAGGCACAGTAGCCTCTGCCCATCTCTTTAACCTATATCAACTTCCCTTTATCCCTTATCCCGGGGGAACCACCAGCCACGGAAGAAGATTTGGTGTGATTAGTGATGGAACTTGATGTTGGAAGCCATAGGTCCTATTGTTATGGTAAACAATACATTGCTAAAGGACATTATATAAAACCTTTCATACCAAATACTAAGTCAAACAAAATTACCGTCAAAATACAAAGGAAATGTGGTGTTTTAGAAAGTATATTAGATTGTGGCCCAAAAGAAAGCTGTTCTACCTGTGATTTTCTGATAGCTAGATATTTGACCCTGAGAAAGTCCTGGAAACATGCTGGTCCTCATTTTCCCCATTTGCAAAATAGAGGATTGGGTTAAATGATAAGTGCATTCTCTTTCTGCATTATAATACCATGGTTTTCTTCATATAGTTAAGACATTCTCACTGTCAACAGTTAACAGATGACCACATTTTTTTCACTTAGTTTTTATTTTTTATTTTATCTTTTTTAACATAACTTCTTTTCTTTTAATTTTCTGTTTCTTCTTTTCTATTTTAAACTAGACTCCACACCCAGCATGGAGCCCAATGTGGGGCTTGCACTCACAACCCTGAAATTAAGACCTGAGCTGAAATCAAGAGCCTCACACTTAACTGACTGAGCCACCCAGGTGCCCCTATTTTTATTTTTTTATTTTAATCCCAGTATAGTTAACATACAGTGTTGTATTCATTTCAGGTGTATAATTTAGAGAGTCACAATTCCATATATTACTCAGTGTTCATCAAGATAAATGTACTCTTCTTAATCTACCTATTTCACCCATCCACCTACCCCCCTCCCCTCTGGTAACCAAAAGTTTGTTCTGTATAGTTAAGAGTTTGTTTCTTGATTTTCCTTTCTCTTTTTTCCCCGCATGATCCTTTGCTTTGTTTTTTAAATTCCACATATGAATGATATCATATGGTATTTGTCTTCCTGCAACTGGCTTAACTAGCTTAATATTATACACTCTACATCCATCTATGTTTTTGCAAATGGCAAGATTTTATTCTTTTGTATGGCTGAATAATATTCTATTGTACACCACATCTTCTTTGTCCATTCATTTATCAGTGGATACTTAATGTTGCTTCCATAGTTGGGCTATTGTAAATAATGTTGCGATAAACATAGGGGTGCATGTATCCATTTGAATTAGTGTGTTTGTATTCTTTGGGTAAATATCCAGTAGTGGATAATAGGGTAGTTCTATTTTGAATTTTTTGAGGAACCTCCATACTGTTTTCCACAGTGGCTACCAGTTTGCATTCCTATCAACAGTGTACGAGTGCTCCTTTTCTGCACATTTTCGCCACAACCTGTTGTTTCTTGTGTTGTGGATTTTAACCATTCTGACAAGTGTGAGGTGATATGTTATTATAGTTTTGATTTGCATTTCCCTGATGATTAGTGATGTTGAGTGTCTTTACATGTGTCTGTTGGCCTTCTTTATGTCTTCTTTGGAGAAATGTCTGTTCGTGTGTTCTGTCCATTTTTTAATTGGATTATTGGTTTCTTGCTGCTGAGTTACAGAATTTCTTTATATATTTTGGATACTAACAACAGAAGAAAAATTTAAAACTCTTCTCTAGTGCTTCATGGGAAGTCTATCTCATGTGATCAAAACAAAAGTATCACAAAAAATCAAAAAACACATCTGTAATATTCCGTTCCATATTGCTATAGCATGTAATTGGTCTACATATGCACCGATGATCTTTTTAAAATATTTTATTATTTATTTATTTATTTATTTATTTATTTATTTATTTGCGAAAGAGAGATTGAAAGAGCTTCAGGGGGAGGGGCAGAGGGAGAAGGAGAGGGAAAGAATCTCAAGCAAACTCCCTGCTGAGCATGGAGCCCAAAGTGGAGCTCCATCCCAAGACCCTGAGACTGTGACCTGAGCGGAAACCAAGAGTGGGAGGCTTAACCGACTTAGCCACCCACACACCCCATGCACCAACAATCTTACATAAGAATTTATTTAAAAGAGAAAGTATACAGCCTGGATGATAAGGGATCCCTATTGCTCTAGGTTGTATAGAAAAATAGGATGAAATTTTTACCTTGCCCTCCTGCTCGAAGGTATCACACTTATTTGTGACAGCCCTTATGTATCACCCACTATTTCCTTTTGTGTCACATCATTATTTAATTTGTGGACAGGAGAAATAAATGCCTTAGTGAAAATCTCTGCACAGGCACTTTATTCTTTTTTATTCCAACCTGTTAAGATAGGTAACTGTAAAATATTTCTGAAAGACAGTAGCCTTCAAATTGTTCCCATTTTCTTGAGCCACCAAAGCATAAGATTAAACATTTTTATACATTTATATCATGAAGAGTCTTTATGCTATTTTTTTCTTGTGCCATTTCTACTGGTTTTTTTTTTCCTTTTTTCTTTTTCTAACTAGGGCTGTCTTCTTTCTAAGGACGTATAATGGATGGCACACAAACCAACAATAAATGACAACATACATATCATTTATTGATGTGTTTTTGGCTTTCTCAATGACGATACCATATTTTCATGAACAATGGATCTGATCAGTAGGCAAATAGATAAAAAGTAGTGATTTAATATGGACTAGTTTTTTTTTTATCTGTGTGGTCGCAGCTGATATCATAGCAAAGATCTACATAAACCTTGCTCAGTCTGCAAAGAGTCACAACTGTAACTGATGATAGATATTCCACACATGGTTCCACCAATGTCTCTCCCATGGCCTGAAACAGAAAAGATGCTCAGTAACTGTTTTTTGAATGAAAGAAGAAATTGTAATATTTTTGAAAACATGTTTTTATAATAACAAACTGAGAGATTCTTCAAAGAGTTTAAATGACAAAAAAAAATCCTTCACCTCCACATGACATTATCAACTGTTCCCTGTCTACCAGTTATCTTTCTCTCTTGTCTGAAGTAGGATTTCTGATAATATTTTAGAAGAGATTAAAAGGTATAATGTCTCCATTTTTGGCAGATCCTAGCTTGATTGTTTAATTCTCCCCTTTTGATGTATTTTCTACTGAACTTTTTGAAGGCAGTATACTCAAACAGGGAACTTTTATTTTTTTGTTCCAAGTTTGGACTTCGAAACTTGAAATTATCTTAATGCATAGTTCCTGAAGAAGCTGATAAGACAGCTTGGATGTGATGGAATGTTTGGGGGCAACTTAAACTTCTAGGCATATTACAATGGCAGGACCTTGAATGAATTGAGTTTAAGAGAAAGGAATAGCTCTGTGTGTGTGTGTGTGTGTGTGTGTGTGTGTGTGTGTGTGTGTGTTTGAATCGAAGATATTATTTGTTTAGGTAGTGTTTAGGTAGGTACTAGAACATGGTAGATAGTTCAAATGGACAGTCATGAGCAAAGCATGGGGAATGAACAGGGAAAGTTCTGGTAGGAAGTGTTTAGTTGAGTTTAGCCAGAATATAGATTTTATTTTAGTGACTTAATGGAGATAATGATGAAAATATAGGTTGGTACCAATTAGTGCAAGAGTTCTAATTCCAATCTAGACTTTTCCAATTAGTTCCATTGGCAATGAAAGAACATATAGTGATTTTTCAAACAGGAAAATATCCTGGTGTGGTATTTTACTGATATCTGGGAAAAGGGAAAAGAAAGTTTTTCATTTCTACCAGGTGTTATTAACACAGTTGATCCTTTGGTAATAGATGAGCAATCTGATTTCCACTGCCAAGCTTACTCATCAATAAGGGTTTTAAGGAACTTCTGCAAGTTTTGCTTGGGGGTAACTTAGCTTGTTACTCTTACTAAATTTTCTGATGGAGCTGAGTTGATAGATCTTTGCTTAAAAACCAGACTTGGCGACCGTTACCATCCCCTAGCTGATGCAGACAGAACTTGGCATAAAATCCTCCAGGGAATGTCTGCATACCAGCTCTGCCATCTGACCACTAGTGGGCAGACACAGCCCTTGGTTCTCAGGAAAGCTCCTATCTCAGAGGGGAACCAGGGTCAACTAATTCAGGGGCAGTGCCTTTCACTGCTTAATCCAACCTGGCTGATTTAAGGATATAAACTGTAGATTTACTGCCTCTGTCCCCTGAGCACTGAGCCACCACCTCCACTCTAAAGGTAATTCCACCTGGTAATTAACTGTGAAATATGGAGTGGCCAGTGTCTGACCCGAGTGTTTGTGCCAAGCAAAAGTTTCGCTTGTGTTTTTTTTTCTTTCTTTCTTTCTTTCTCTCTTTCGCTGCCAGTTTGTGTGTATGTGTGTTTTTAAGTATTAACTCTCATGGAAGCACATGCCTATTTAAAATTCCCAGACGATGAGTCAGACCCATTCAGTGAGGTTCCTGGAGAGTCACATGATATGGTTTGATGAAACTTCACCTTATGAAAGGTTAAAGGAAAACAAATTTCAGAAGAGCTCTTTCAGATCTGTACCTATATATAGACACATATATCCATATATATACACTTGGGTCTATGTACTTGCATATATTATGTGTGTAATCTTGCCTATGTCTATAAAAACACATATACACACAACAGAGAAAAACACAGAGAAAGACACATACATGCAGTAAAAACAAATCCCTTTCCCTTTTTCTTCCATAGATATTCAAAATTCTGGTGATTCAATAGCGCATTCTTTTTTGAAATCAGAAGAAGGTAAAAATCCTCTAGCCATGTATGCTACTCGTGTATTTTATTGAAGTATTTACCCCCTGAATTAAAAATAGTGAGCCTGGAAATCTTGATTCCAATGTGTTAGAGAGCCAGCCCTGCTGGGACATAGAATATGCCACTTGTTTCACTCACTATGTTGATAGGATGCTTTAGGCTTGTTTTAGTCTCTAAAAGAATCTATATCATGGGGGTGTCTGGGTGGCTCAGTTGGTTAAGTGTCTGCATTCAGCTCAGGACCCTGGGATGGAGCTCCGAGAGTCAGGCTCCCTACTCAGTTGTGGGGGGTCTGATCTGCTTATCCCTCTGCTTGTCCTTCTTCCTCTCTGCCCCCACCTTTGGGCTCCCTACTCAGTGGAGGGGGGGGTCTACTTTTCCCTCTCCTCTGCCCCCCCTGCTCATTCTCTCTCTCTCTCAAATAAATAAAAACTTTTAAAAAATGAATCTAAATTATAAATCACACTTTTCCTCAAATATCTTTAGTGCTTTGTGGTATAACTAACATATCTTGTTAGTTTAAGAATAAAATTAATAAGTCTAGTAATAAACCATAGTAATAATAAATGATAGAACTTTTTGAAGTTTTTCAGATTAATCTTTCTACATAATTTCTCTAAGTGTAAACTCAGCACTGATTCATTCATTTAATGAGCACCTACTATGTGCCAAACACTGTTGGATGCTAGAGATTCAAAGACAAATACACTCCAGCCCCACCCATGAGCACTCCCAGTTTGAGGGATGAGAGACGCACAAGCAAATAGTTGTAATTCAGGAATGTGGAAAGCATTATGAAAACACAGGTGCAGGAATGACTAACTTTGTCTAACAGAATTTGATAAAACTTCACAGTGGAGCTGATACTTGATCCAAATCTTTACAGATAAGTAGGAAGTGCTTGCTGAAAACTTAGTAATGCAGAGGAAAGACTATTATAAAAGCGGAGGAGGGAGGGTTGAAAGAGAAAAGTTTGTGAGAGGTATACTCTAATGCTAGCCAGGGTAGCCTGTGCTGGGAAACCTTGAATGTGCCATTCATTGGCACCTTGATTCTGGTGGAAAACCCAAAAGCTTTCCGTGTTCCAGAGGAGGGTCTAACCCAGGAAGAGGAAGCCAGCAGTAATCTAGGCTTGCTCTCCTATTCACTCAAGCATTCCCTGTCCCTGACTCTGTCTCTTTCTGTTTCCCTCACCTGCTTAGATTCTCCCATCTATAGGCCTGAGGCATTCTCCTTGGAAGTGCAGCACCACAACTGAAACCCCACAGGTTACCTACCACTATGTCTAGTTATAATCCAGCCTTACTGCTATTGCTATATCTAAGTCCCCGAATTTCTAGAGGGAGGATCTTATCTGTGCCACTGACACAGTGCTCCGTGGTCAGATACGAGTCATGGAAACAAATCTCTGTGGAATGGGAAGGGGATTCCCAGATTCAGCAACCTATGGGCTGAGCATCACCCCAAAAGTTATCAGCTACAAATGCTAATTCTACTTTGGATGCACCAAAAGGATTTGGGGGTCAGGACGTCACTGTTGTCTTTTGCACAATGCCGACATTAATTTGCTGAGATTGTTGTCTCTGAATTTTTGCGTCTTTATATAACTATTTACTGGGTGCTTTTAGGAAAATATATATATATATGTGTGTGTGTGTGTGTGTATATATATATATATGTGCTGGCATGTCCAGAAATGTGTATTTCTCCATGAACAGGACAGTGGTGGCCTGGGTCATTAAATTTCATTCAATTGTGAATATTTGCTATTTTTTGCTCTTTTTTTCTTCCTTCTTCCTTCATGGTCACTACCGCTAGGGATTGTGATGCAAAAGTCATCTAGAATTGAGAACCATTCCTTTGGAAGTCAATTCTTCATGTGATCTGCACATAAGAATTTAGTTTCAATAAGGCTCTGAGTTTCATATGTAAGTTGAACCTATTAAGTGTCTAGAATTTCTGCCATAGAAAGATGATACAGCTGGTGATATGAGTGAGTCCCTGAGCTTTGTATTATTTCTTTGTGATTTTTATTCTAAGACGATTCAGAACCCTTATGTCAAAGCTAGCTAGCCGGTCATAGGAAGATGAACTTTTTGCTATGACTGGAGTTAGTTTGTAAAAATCATTATTATGTTTTAAAGATTTTATTTTTAAATCATCTCTACACCCAACATGGGGCTTGAACTTACAAACCTGAGATCAAGAGTCACACGCACTACTAAGCCAGCCGTCCCATTCTGTGAGAATTATTGATAGATAATTTGACCCAATATTTCCATAGACCTGGTAGTATTCAAATGCACAAAACAATTCAGAATTACATCTAAATTAGTTCAAACTTGTATCAACAAAGGTAACTGTAGCTGATCTAATAAATAAACTCCCAAATATCAGTGGTTTATTATTTGCTCATAAAGCCCAAAACGGGTGCTCCTGAATGCTGGATAGCTCTTCTCCATGATTCAGGGAGCTGATCCCATTCCACATGGTGGCTCCACTATGTTCCACAGATAGCTTCCAAGGTCACCATGAAAGAGGAAAGAATGTAGAGAATTGCATGTTTACAGCTTTTATGGGCCAAGCCTGGAAATGGTGCACATCCAGCTGTCACCCATAGGCACTGAGCTGCCCATAATCAGGTATATGGCTGTTCGGAATAGCTCGCTGCCCAGCATATGTGCACAGCTGCATTTTACCCAAGAAGAATAAGAACGAAATAGGATGAAAGGCTAGGTAGTTTCCTCACAAAGGTCTTGGTAAAGTCTCTTGGCTACTTACTTTGCAATGTTTAATAATAAAGTGTAAGTTTATTTAGTATAACATGAATTGAAAATCACTCAGATAAATTCCTGCAACACAGAGCTCCTTGTGCTATCGTGTTGTTTACAGACCAAACAAGCATTAAAGAGCTTTAAAAAATACACACAATATTTTGACATTTCATTGAAAGTTGCCTTCCAAACTCTTAGGTTGTGCATAGGTATCCAAAAAGAGAAATAGAAATGTTCTAAGTATGAGAAAATACAATTTTCCTATCAAAGTTATTGTTTTAAACAAAACTATTTTACTTGCTATTCCTTGTTGTATAAGTAACATACTCCTAGAAGTTGCCAATAAAATACTTCATTTTTCTTTCTTAGTTATCATTTTAGTTATCATTGTGCAGATTGTTACATTCTGCTCAAATTTATAATACATATTTTCTTATACTGCTTTATATCATTTTATAACAAATTTAATATTTTTTTGTTCCAAAAAGATTCCTCCCTTCTTTAGTTCTGGGTGATTAAACTTATATCTCTTTAGATTTTCAGGTTCTAGTGGCACTACTGGTTTCTTATATTTGTAGGAACTCATGGTGAAGGATTCATTTTGTGGGTTAAAGAGAGAAAGAGTGCAAAAAATGTGTTTGTTTTTTTGGCTTTTGAAAATCAGTTCCAGTCCCCTTGATTTTGATCTATCCCTCTCATTACAGTCTCTGGAGAAAGTGATTATGGTCTGAATCCTAGAAAAAGTTGTCAGATGAAACCTGGGAACACCCAAGGAATAACACAATACCACAGAGCTAATATGATTGATGATATCATAACTCATTTTTAACAGATGTCAAAAGAAGGAAAATCAAGCTGCCACTCCACATAGTGAGCCCTTGTTCACAGAAGACCTTTAGAAGTAAATCATAATTAATGGCTAAGTATTCAGTATGTTAAGTGATGGGTATATGTGTTCCTTTTGGACTTTCAAAAAAAGACATATCCTAAAAAATCATTTCTAGAAAAGATGCTTCTATATTTCTTTATTTCCTTGTGCCATATTTGACAACAATGTTTAGTTTGGCATTGGTGAATGGATCCTAGTTAGGAAAACTTTGTTTTTAGAAATAGAACCACATTTGTGGAACTCTAAAAATCTCCTATGCGTCCAGTCTTAAAACTAGCTTTTCAATAACTGCCAAATGAAGTCCCCCTATCCAAGTGTGTGCTGACTGGGAGACAGAGTGTAGGCGGCACTTTTTAACAATGTATGCATGTAAAAATAATTTGGGGGAAAGTAAAAGAAAACAATTGTAACTACACTTAGTTAAAGAAGGTCTGTGGTGTCTTTGCTGAATCCAACCTTCCATTGAACCAGATTATTTTCCATTGAATATATGGCTCCATGTGGGGACCATCTCCAATGAAAAGCTAAAGCAGTTGGCTAACTTATTTACCAGATCTTCTCATCCCGAAATCTGTCTCCCGAGCAAGCCCTCACACCAACTTTTTGAGCTCTGGACAAGGGTAGTAGATAGCATGATTCCTATTCTAACATGATGTTAGGAAAGCAAGAAGTCCCACATAAGGGAGAGGGCAGTGGTTCTTTGGTAAAGCATCTGAGGAATGTCTTACCTTTGAAGCATCTTCTCCTGCCAAGCTTGATGTTACTGATGAACTGTCAGGCCTGTCCAGGTGGGGGATGATAGCAGGAATGTAGACCTCCTATTTCAATGTAAAATTAAAAAACTGAGAAATCTTGTTTCTATTGAACACACACAAGCACACTCCCGGAAAGAACTTTATGTGGAGTTTCTTTGAAATGCTGATAGAATATACAGTCCTTGTTGCTAGTTACTGTTAATTTAGCTGAACAAAGGGGAGCAAAAGTTCTGCAGACGCCATGTCTCATTTAAAGTTGAAAACCGCATTCTGGAATTTAATTCTGAAAAAAAATCCTTGTGTTGTTAAAAAGTGCTAACTCAAACGCATTTATATTTTTAACTTGGTGATTTCAACAGTCTGTAGCAGGGGTCAGCAATGTTTTCTATGACGGACCAGAAGATAGCTTCAATTTTGCAGGCCATAGGTCTCCGGTGCAACTATTTCATTTGGCCTGAGGAGCAGGAAAGAAGCCACGGAACCTACATAGCACATGAATATGACCAAGCTCCAATAAAAATGCATTTACTAAAACAGGGATTTTGCTGGATTTGGCCTCTGGGCCATAGTCTGTCAACCCTTGGTCTTTAGTGACCATCATTTCCTGTGTTGACTGAAATTCCTCTCCTCACAGAGAGTCTTAGAAATTATTCTCAACTTATTCACAATGTTAGCTTTTTATCTGAAATGTAGACATAAAATATTGTTTCCTCCCCATTTGTTATGAAGAATATGGTCCATCTGCCAGACTGAACAGACCGCAAACCTGTCGTCTTCTCTGGGTCTTGATGAGGACAGCGAAGGCCTGTAGGAATTGGGAATGAGTTCATCTGTCAACTTACAACTAAAAAATTTGAAGTGAGAACATGGAGTTTTGGTTCCACAAGACACTCTCTTTAAAAGGACACTGCTGAGAGACCTAATGTTCAGTACTACTGGGGACAGTCTTGAAAATAATGGCCTACTTTTCCTGAGCAAAGTCAATTCCGAAGGAGGATGATGTCTACAAATGAGGTCTCATAAAAGAATATAATTAAACACTGATGCTCTTCAGAGTGAGAGAGCTTTCAGATAATGACTACAGTGGCACGCATTGTACCAATGAGAACAAGATGTCACAATTATAGATTTGCAGGTTGATTTAATCTGACAGGATTCTTAGCAACAGTGAACTTGGTCTGTCTGTGCATAACAACACAGCCTATGTGTTCTACAAATGAAGCTCTATTTATCTTTTATAAACTTACATGTGTCAATTAGCAAACTTCTTAATCTAGCTGGACGTTCTTATCAGTGAAGGTCCAGCGAAAGTCTCCATTTGCAGCAGCCCTGAGTCTGTAAGCCATCTTCTTTATTTAATTAATGTCTTTTCAAAATTCTCTAAGTAGTTTTTTTCTTATAATTTGTTTTTTGAATGATGTTCTCTCCCTGCAAAGTTTTAATTATCCCATCTTCTCAAGGATCCCTAACAGATAAATTAGTGGCTAGGTGGTTTGGGTTGTCCCTCAAGTTAATCAAGGAGAGACAGGAGTGGGCTAAATGGGGATCTGGCAAACAACAGCCCTTGGGCCAAATTCATCCCATATTTTTGGACGGCCTGCAAGCTAAAAACAATTTTTTACATTTTTAAATGGCTGGGAAAAAATTAAAAGGAGAATTTTTTGACGCATGGAAATTATATGAAATTCAAATTTTAGTGTCCACAAATAAAGTTATATTGGAACAGAGCCATGCTCCTTTTTTTTTTTTTTTAATCTTTTACAAAAGCCTATTGCTGCTTTCATGCCGCAACCCAAGATGAGTGGTTGTGGTGGAGACCACATCACAAGCAAAACCTAAAAAACTTAGTCTCTGGTCCTTCATAGAAAAAGTGTGCCTGTCCCTGGCTCACATGAACTTTCCCTTTCCAATTTTTATTTTATTTTAATGTGACAGTTACCTCCTTCCCTTTCCAGTTCCCACTTTTGCCTTGGCTTTGGGATGTGGAAGGATCGTGGATTGTGGGGGGAGTCAATGCTGGAGGCCCAATTTTGTATATGACAATGCACCTTCATGTTCTTTCATCTCTGTCTTGTGAATAAGAATTCAACCTAAATACTCATTTGTCAAGATCTCTAACATTTATTTTGTGCTTTCAGGTTTATGGAGCATTGTCTCATGCCTTGTCTCGCTTGACCCTACACAAGTGTATTCTTTCCGAAGTGGAGCAGCCTGAGGTCTTCTGGTAACTGACTTTCCAAAAATCACACAACTACTAAGTGGTGGAGAACCAGCTCTAAACCTGACTCTGAATCTTATGTTATTTCCCAGTTACCACCCTGCCTCTGAAAATAAGAGATTCAAAGGAGAAACCTGTGATCTGATAGTTACTGTTGTCAGAAAATCATGCTCAGAGCTCAAGTGGAATGGACCTGGGTGGAACTTCATCTCCCTTCCCTGTCACCCCGACATGAAGCTTGTAAGGCTGTAGGTCAGGTTCCCCTTCTCTGTATAGAACAGAAGAGAGCAATGATGTTGTGTGCTTCCCTAGCCGGGGTAACCCATGCATCAAAAGGAATTAAGAAGCAACACTCAGAACTATAAAGATTTAGAAAGGAAAATAACCAGTCTTGTCATTCCACCCTTGGCGTCCTAAGACCATGTGATGGATTAAATGTTTGTGGGTTCCCCCTCCCCCAATTCATATATTGAAATTTTAACCCCCAGTGTGATGATGTTAGGCAGTGGGGCCTTTGGGAGCTGATTGGATCAGGAGTGTGGAGCCCTCATGAATGGGATTACTGCCTTTATAGGAGGAACCTCAGTGAGCCCTCCCTTCTTCAGCCTTGTGAGGACACAGGGAGAAGACACTAGTCTATGAGCCAGGAAGTGGCTTCTCATTAGACATCGAATCTGCTGACTCCTTGATCTTGGATTTTCCAGCCTCCAGAATTATGAGAAATGAATTTCTGTTGCTTATAAGCTCTCCATTCCATGGTATTCTGTATAGCTGCCCAAATGGATTAGGACAGACTACTCCCAATTAGGAGCCAGAGTCATTTTTTGGAAATCCAAATCATATCACTGGAATAAATTCAAATCCCCACAAGGCCATGCAACTGTTCGTTGCTATCCTTGCTATCCCATGGGCTGGAGGCATTATTATCTGAGATCTTGGGGTTCCCTTCTTCCCATCAAGGAGCTCTACTCCAATGGCAGCTTGTCTTCAGAGATATCGTCTTTGATCACTTCACCCATTTCTGTCTATCCTGGTACCCTGGTTATATCTTCTTAGCATGATCCCACTCTAAAATTACCCTTTTTAGGTGCAGCTTTTCAAGATTTATACTCCACTAAGAGCACACCAGCTCTTTTGGTGTATTTAGCCAACTTTTTCACTAACATCTACACCACTTCACGGTACCTGGCACACACTCCATAAGTGACCGGTGAGTGGCAGATGAGTGAATGTGTGTGGTCTTTGAAATACAATCTCCTCCGTTTTTTTTTTAAATATACCCTTGTTGGTGATAAGGAGGGGCATATTATTTCAACCAAAAGACAGAATATGATAGATCTGTCGATAGTAGGGTAAGAAATACACGGAACCACGTAAGAAGTGAAATCATGGGTTCGATCTGGAAAGAAAAAGAAAAAATGATTTCTAAATTCTGTAGGGATGAACACTGTTTATAGCAACCATAAGCATTTTCACCTGTAACCATTTCTTTCCACAGTATCTATTCGAAGCCTCAGTGTTTCAGTGTGTAGCCTCTTGTGATGTGAATGCACCTGGGCGTTGAGATGTGTCTTATGTTTCTAAATTGTCATTTTTTGAAGATAGAGCATGCTGCTATCTGAGCAGAAAGCCGAGAAGCTCCATTTAAGCAGCTACTACTGCGGTTCAACTCCTTTGAGGCGAATACATTTTGTATGGCCCCATATATTAACAATGGCCAGCTTTGAGAATATTGACTCCTCGGGGTCAACGATGGCAAGCGGGGGTAGCTGAAACTCTATGTTGTGTACATGTGTGTGGGTGGATGGATCAAAAGTTGTATTTTAAACACTCTTGAAATGAGTGTTGTTAAATCAATTGAGGAGCTAAAGCTGGACGGTACCCTAGAAGCACCGGATCTGAATCGAGCAAATTCATTTCTGGGAATGCCTTTTATTTGAGGAAAATACAACTTTCTCAGTTTCCACGACAGTCAAGAGGAGCGGTATTTCTGCAATGCACGGCTTAGTTCTACGGTGTACACGGGGAAGGAGTTGAATTACACTCGAGACTCGTGATTTAATGAAGCGTGGAAAAGTGCGTCTACTTCAAGGAGAGAAAATGTGCTCTCAGCACGTTTCATCAGGAATCTTAAGGGATTTTTTTTTTTTTTTAATGATCCAAATCAACTATGCCACAGTGGGATCAGGTTAGAGAAGAGAGATGTGTGGTTGAAACAGTCAGTTTCAACTCAGTTAATTGCTGAGAAAAGCTTCAGTTTGGTCAATTTTATAAATTTTTCTGTCAGGATCACTTTGAGGCAGAACGGTGAATTTTGTCTTGGATATTTTTCCTGCATGCCCTTCCTAAGCCTCTGCTTTTCCTTTTGGTAACCCTCATTCTCACCCCCTCCAGGCCCAAGACATATTTATTCTTGGCCTGCAGATCTTTGACAATGCCTCAGTGGTCCCTAATGATTCTTCTTCTATCTGCCATCAAGATTTCTCATCCCGTAGTACCTAAGATTTTGAAATGTATTTTCCCTTCTACATTGAAATCAGCTACTTATTTTTTTATCTGAGATCATTTGTTAATGGCAATGTGTATAACGATGTACCGAGAATGGTGCCTGGTATAGAGAATAATCAGCCACGTGCCCCTCCTTTACGTTACTTAAGATCTTTGCTAGTTGTCCTGGAGGAGATAATATGGTTCACATTGATAACTAAATGGCTTATAACAGCAGAATATTTGCTTCTGAAAAGATCCATAAGGACATAGAGCTCTAAAAGAAAGAAATGGTCCTTTAACGGGATTTCTGGTTCTTTTACACGTAGGTAGACAAGATATTCCCGGAAAAGAGATCATTTTCACGGTTCTAAATGCACTGCAGAGGCAAATTCTCATCCTGCTTATGCATGGGTCTGATTGTGCCACTAAAATTATTGAATTAACGTTACTGTAACTAGAGGTGGTAACTGGATAATGGCCTTCCGCTGACAACGGAATGCGCGGACCAACGTATTTATGCACAAAGTACAAGGCCTTTTTAAGTAGCGAGAATCCAATTTCATCTTCATTATTACCATTGTGCCAAATGACTTGTAAAATAAAATAAATGAGATCTACAGCACCTCGCGAGCGAAGACAACCCCCAATTCATCATTCCCCTGCAAAACGGCACTCCGAGAGTCTCAAAATGAGGGTGAGACACAGGATTAGTTCTGACCTTCCACTGATCAGAGCAAAGTGTTATTCTTGATCTCACTTCACTGGTTTCTGACTAGCATAGCATTTTTTGTATTGTCTTATTTTTCATCTCTTCATAAATCAAAGGAAGAATCTGAAGAGCTACGGGACCTGCCTCCTTGCTGTAGTTTGGCGTAGAAAACTGTTGCTGCGTTTGCAGGGACGCACGCTGGAACGCATTGGTAAATACTAAGCTCGGGGTAGAGACTGCTCCTTCCATAAACTCTCTAGGGAGCCACTCACAATGGATCTCGGGCAGACGTGACGTGTGTCGTGCACTCGTCGCTGCCTCCCCTCAAATTCCACGAATTTACTTTTTGTGACTGACACACTGTCAGAAAAGTAGCAAGTGGCCTTAAGTCAGGAGAGAGCTGTGGAAGGCAGATTTTTTAAACATAGAATAGTGAGAAACTCCAGTGCTAAGTCTTGGCTGGGTCCCCGTGTCAGCTGTGGCCAGATGTTTGAAAAAGCTTGTCTGCTCGCTCATCCTGTGAGCCTGAGAACAGCACTTCGACGAAGCATATTATCTGAAACATACAGGACATGATTTTCTTAAGAACAGCCCCACATGCTGCAGCGATGCCTTAAAGTCACCTGAATATCTACATCTGGTAAAACTTAGAAGTTGCTGAGGCTTTCTATGATCAGAAGTACCCATCTTGACATAAAGTGACAGCAGATCTTATTTCGGGAGATTTACTCATCGCGGCAAAGCCACTACATGGCTGATATGGACAAGGATGAATTCATTCTTCCTGATAGCCCCCGAATCTGGGCTTCATTGTACCCACGTTCAGTGTGAGTTAGATTAAAGGGTACAGTTTCCGGAGTTAGACAAATCTGGTTATGCAGCCTTGCCCATCTACTATGTGGGGAATTGGGGCGGAGTTACCTGAAATCACCTATCCTCAGATTTCCCATCTAGAATGCTAAAAATATTTCAATATTTAGTGGTTTTATTTTTGTCTGGGGGGTTGTTTGGTACATGCTGGGAAATTTGCTAAGTGCTTTACGTGCATTATATCAATTAACGGTCAGAAGAATAGTGAAGTATTAGCCACTGTTTATATTTGAGGAAACTGTCACTCAGAAGGGTTAATTATTGGGGCACTTGGGTGGCTCAGTCAGTGAAGCGTCTGCCTTTGGTTCAGGTCATGATCCCAGGGTCCTGGGATTGAGTCCCACGTCGGGATCCCTGCTCCGGTGGGGAGACTGCTTCTTCTTCTGCCCCTCCCCCTTGCTTGTTTCCTCTCTCTCTCTCTCTCTCTCTCTCAAATAAATAAATAAAATCTTGAAAAAAAGAAGAGTTAATTATTGTCCAATTTAGCAGCTAGTGAGTAGCAGAGTCAAACTTTGCACAGGGAACCATCGCTGCCCCCCGGGGAGGGAGACGGCGCCTCACAGCTCTGGCTTCTGTGCTCCTCCTGCCCCCAGCAGCCACCTCCTAAAGCAGCACAGGACCCCCCTTCCAGCCAAATAGGCTCATTCCTTTCGCCACCCTTCTTGGTGCTATGAGGCTTTTACAAGATGTGGAAGCTACATCACCACCAAGTCTTGCCTGGGTTCCTGGCTGAGGCTAAATCTCTTCGGAGTTAAGAACCACTGCTCTTTCACCAGAGCTGTAACTGGACCCCCCTGTATTCTAGAATTCTTGTCTGTCTACATTTCAGGAGGCTGAGAGCCCTCTATTTCCATTTGATGAAGCCGGGGATCCTAGACTTTACATCTTTTTTATGCCAGAGTATATTTTATCTCCCTATACCTTCCTGTCTTTACTATTTTTTTTTTCTATGATGACTTTCTTATCTGGTTGCAAATGTAACACCTGTTTGCTTTCCCCTGAGTTTCTAATCTTTATTGGACATATATGGACATTTGTGCATACACGTATGTATGTACGTGTGCTTATATATGTAACCATGCCACTTGCTTAGACAACTCTCGTTCCCATCCTCACTTCCACAGCTCCCAACAAACAGGCTTGCCAGGATTGGTTAATGCCCAGTCCCAGGGCATGTGCTACCCTGAGAGAGACCCAAAGGCTCATAAATGTGGTATTTTCTTCTCGATCAACAAGTCGTGGTGGTTGCCAACACAATACATACATAATATCATTTATGAAAGACTGTGGAAAGGTAAAAAAAAAATTAAAGTTAAAAATACTTTATTCTCCCTTTTTGAATAATAAACATCTTAAATCCATACAAAGATCTTTTTTTTTTTACTTATTAGTTAGACTTTATTCAAAAGACATTCTGCCACACACACACACAAAATTACCTCAAAATGAAACATAAAGGCAGAAGAAAAATGGCTTTTTCTCTCGTGAAGGTCAGATTGTTCTTTGGAACAGTATACCTAAGTGTTTTTCAAACCCATAGATTTCAGGGTCAGTTCACTTTTTCTTTGGTCGGTACTAAATATTTCACTTAAAATAGGTAGGCCAATGATGCAATGTTTTCATTAATTTTATGTAATAACTCAAGAATAAAGTATTGCAGTTTTGATAAAAAGCAGGGAGGATTTGCATGGTGTGTGGGTCCCCCTAATATACACATGCACTTAAAAATCAGCCGATTAAAAATCCTAACAGCACCATTTATACATAGTTTGAGCTCAGGATCTCTTCTTAGGGCCATGGGTTACAGTGTCAGCCTATGAAAAGCTACAGGGTCCCCCCCCCCCCGCCTACAACATCTGAGATGGGACAGACAGTGGTCGCTGTGCTTTCTATCACAATTAGCAAAATAAAAATAAGGAAAAATCCACTGGGAAGTTTTTTCCTGATAATCCAAAACCAGTTAAAAACCAAAGGAGTATTAATCAAGAAAAGGAACCATGATACCATGATGCAATCAAATTGGGGACCCACGTGTCCCAAAATAAGAAGGTTTGAAGTCAACTGACCAAAAAAAAAAAAAAAAAAAGGTAAGTCTAGAATTCCATCCTCGGGAGATCAGATCTGTGTGACTAGTTTCGGTGAAGGTTTTGTGGCCTTCGCTATACTTCTGTTGGAGCTAATTAAAGAGGCAGACAGGAAATGAATCTAAGCCCCCGTGCTGGGCTGTGCTGGAAATAGACACGCAAATGCAATCTGGTCCTGCTTTGAAGGGCAGAAAGAGCAAAAGCCCTTCTTTGTATTGTAAATGTTCTTATTTGATCAGAGGTGTTTTGTTTTGTTTTGTTTTGTTTTGTTTTGTTTTGTTTGCCAGCTGAGCCAGATCAGGGCCTTTGGATGCTTCTCAACATGGCACCTCAGGTGTTCCCGGCCCTCACTGGAGGTGACCTATCAAGTGAAAGCGACTTGCCACCGCCGCTTAAGCAGCTTTTCTCTACCTAGAGGTGCCTACAACACCGGGAAATCACAGCAACACATGGCAGCACGTGGTAAATTTTGGGCAGGAATGTAGCAATAAAACATGTTTCGAGAACAATGATTTCTGACCAGGGTGATAGCACAAGGCTTCATGGATGGAGCGGCCTTTGATTCAAGTAAGCCTTTTTACAGCATAAAAGTAGAGAAGATATGGAGGGACGTAAGTAGTGTTTTCCATTTTGAAAACAGTTTCTTCAGTGAATTCTGCTTATTTGAGCTTGGATTTTATAAGGCTGCTGCATGGGCCATCATGTTTTAAATCAAAGGGGAGGAGACCTTCCAATAAATGGCTAAGATAATTAAAAGATTCATGTGTCCCTAAGACTGATTTATAGTCTCCAAATATAGAACTGAAGGATGAGCTCCAGAATTTGGTAATTCTCTATTTCTAAATGTAGGCAGTATTATTTATGAGAATACTAATTCTTTTTTATAGTGGTTACATAAACAAATGTTTCTGTGAGTTAAAAAAAAGCTATTAAAGTATTGGTCTCATAAAAACAAAATAAATCACATAAGTAATTAAATTTATAATAAAGGCTTTATTTGTGGGGCATTGCATGTGATTTATACTTAAATCATCNTATTATTTATGAGAATACTAATTCTTTTTTATAGTGGTTACATAAACAAATGTTTCTGTGAGTTAAAAAAAAAGCTATTAAAGTATTGGTCTCATAAAAACAAAATAAATCACATACGTAATTAAATTTATAATAAAGGCTTTATTTGTGGGGCATTGCATGTGATTTATACTTAAATCATAAAACATTCATTTCACATGAGCATGAGGGTACCAGTCACTTCATATAAATATATTTGTGTTTGAAGTTAAGGAATGAGCAAGGGAAGCCTATATTTGAGCTTAGGTATAAGTAAATGTACATATTTGTCCTTTCAAGCATATATAATGACTTGTTCTTTGAAAAAAAAAAGGTTCATATAAATGGACAAAATCCTGTAATGACCAAAAAAGAACAAATTCCAGCACTTTGGTACTTTCTGTCGCTTCTAGGAAAACCCAGTTAAGAAAACTTTCTAGAAACACACTCAGGGCCAATCCCGGTACCCTGCTCNCAAACATTCATTTCACATGAGCATGAGGGTACCAGTCACTTCATATAAATATATTTGTGTTTGAAGTTAAGGAGTGAGCAAGGGAAGCCTATATTTGAGCTTAGGTATAAGTAAATGTACATATTTGTCCTTTCAAGCATATATAATGACTTGTTCTTTGAAAAAAAAAAGGTTCATATAAATGGACAAAATCCTGTAATGACCAAAAAAGAACAAATTCCAGCACTTTGGTACTTTCTGTCGCTTCTAGGAAAACCCAGTTAAGAACTTTCTAGAAACACACTCAGGGCCAATCCCGGTACCCTGCTCAAGGTTGTTTTCTTTATCTTTTTTAAAGAGTTTTTAAATTTATTTTTATTTGAGAGAGAGAGAGAGAGAGAGAAAGTGAGTGGGGGGGAAGAGACAGAGGGAGAGACTAAGGCCAGAGCCCCTGTACTTCCGCTGAGCGCAAGTACAAGCCCTGATGGGCTCGATCTCACAACCCATGAGATCATGACCTGAACTGAAACCAAGAGTTGGGTGCTTAACCAACTGAGCCACCCAGGTGCCCCTTCTGTATTTTGTGTTATGTGTTTGTTTTGCCCATGGGGAAACTATTCTGTTTGGTAAAGACTAGGATTATTGCTCGCAGAAGAGAGGATTTTTTGAACTCTATTGAATGTGTGGTTTACACTGCATTGTGTCATTGTATTCATTTCCTAGGGCTGCCATCACAAATTATAACCAAACTGCGTGGCCTAAAGCAACAGAAATGTATTCTCTCACAGTCTGGACACCAGAAATTCAGAATCAAGTTGCTGACAGTGTTGGTGGCTTCTGGAGGCTATGACAGAAAATCTGCTCTACAATTCCTCCAAGTTTTAGGAGCTCCAGTGGTCCCTTGGCTCATGGCCGTATCACTCCAATCTCTGCCTCCTTCGTATGGCCTTTTCCTCTTGTGTCCTGTAGGTCCCTTTCTCTACTCTTACAAGGATACCTGTTCTTGGATATGGGGCCCACTCTAATCCACAATGATCTCATCTCCATAACCTTAACTTAATTACATCAGTAAAGACCCTTTTCCAAAATCAGGTCCCATGTCTGAATAAGAAATATTCACAGGTTCTGGGTGGACATATCTTTTAAGGGGCCACCTTTCAACCAACTACAGTCATGTTCTGTCATTTTTCCTGTTATCCACATTGTAGGGTAGCCGATTTTGCTCCTTTTTCATAATGATATTAAATTAAATAAAAATAATATGTGACTCCCTAAGTGAAATTTTGCTCTCTTCTGATTTTATTTGGCTTTGTTAATTGATGTAAATTTCATGCATCTTTTACCTGATTATAAGACATTGCTCTAAATCAACACAGAGCTTAATTTTATCTCATTCTTAAAATTCCTCAAACAACAATTCTAGCTGAAAGAAAATAAGAAATAGCTATTTGTTTACTTTCAATTAATGATTTAGTTATATGTTCTCCCAGAACATAAGAATTCATCTATTGAATTGTTAATGTGCTATAAAAATATCTTAGTGATAGACATAATGTGGGATAGTTAAAATAAAATGTATGGGCTTTAGCCAGAGATGTACCTGGCCGTCATTCCTAGGTCATAGCTTAGCGCCTTCAACCTATTTGATTTAGGCACATCAGCCAATCTTCCTTAGTCCTTGTTTTCTCATCTGTCAAATGGAGACACAAATACCTCCTATGCCTGTTTATGATGAAGTTTAGACATAATATAGATAAGCCACCTAGTGCAAAGCCTGGCACATTGTATTTATTTTATAAATGATGTCTAGTACTTATTACAGCCTTTGTCTATAAAACAAATAAAAAAAGGGAATTTTTTTTAGAGAGAGAGACAGCATGCATGCATGTGCACGATAAGGGAGGGAAAGAGAAAGAGGAAGAGAGAGAGATACTCTTAAGCAGGCTCCATGCCCAGTTAGGAGCCCAATGCAGGGCTTGATCTCAGGTCCCTGAGATCTTGACCTGAGCCAAAATCAAGAGTTAGGTGCTTAACCAAATGGCTACCCAGGTGCTCCTGAAAGGGAATTTTGATTGTTAACTCATTCATTTAATTCATTTAAATGCTGAACTGAATAGTCTCTGCTGTCCCATAGGTTTGTGTGATGTGGTGGAACACGAAGGACCAAGTCCTGGCATTACATCCTAACAGTTTCTTCAGTGAATCTGCTTGTCTGTCCTCTCATTCCTATCTATTTGCCATGCTGATGTCCTCACTCTTCCCTGAAAATATGATTATCTTTCCTGCCTATAGGCTTGCTCACACCTTTTGACTACTTGGAAAGGTTTTACCTTCTTCTTCGCTTGTGATCCATAAATGTCCTCTGTTGTGGCCCAAGAGAAGTCGCTTGTTTTCTCTGAAGACTTCTCCCATATATGCTTAAACATGTTCTGCTTTGAAATTTAAAAATTCTTAGACTTTGTACTTATTTTGGCATTTTGTATATATTGCCTCTCATTGTTAGGTGTGGCAAATCATAAAAATGTTAAGTTTCCTGAGGACAAAGATTCTAATTAAGTTTTTTCGTGTTTTTGGGTTGGATTGTGGGGTTAATTAAACTATTCTTGCCGGTTCGAGTCTTACTTCAGATCTGTGTTTTCCTTTAAATAAAATTAAATTCCACTCCAAGCTCCCACTGTCTGTCTAGATTGGTGGAAAATACAACTCTGGTAATTCTTGGGTTATTTAGTTGTCCAGAGATCTTAAATGGAGACAAGCTTATCCTCTAGTCCTTGGTCTGCCCTAGTTACTCCGGGAAGACCATTATCCATTCCTTCATTGTCCTTGAAATCTAGAAGCACCATGTTATTAGAAGTTTCCAAGACTGGGAATTCCAATGCCTAGAATTCAGTTTAGCTATTTTCCTGGAATCCAGCCACCACTCTGTGTTCTGAGAAACTGGTTCTTGAATCCTAAAACCTCTTGGATCTCAGAAATCACCACCCTTTCCTTTAGCTTGGAAAAATCTTTGTCTATACACAGCTCTTCTCCCTTCAAAGGCATCTTCCCCTCCTTACCCACATATCCAGCCAATATCCTTTCATTAAGCTTAGACTTACAAATGCAGGAAAAGAAGCTCTTTTTGAGAATCTTCTGTTTTTAACCCTACGTTCCTACTGTAGATGGGTCCTACTACTTAATTCAACTAGAAGTAAACTCCTCCCCCGCAAAATCATGAAATACAAAACACTTTAACGTTTTAATAAAAATTTCTTTCTAATTGTAGGCACCCAAGAGTATAGATGATCTGGGTATGTCTCAAAGACTTGCGGAACACACTTATCAATGATCAGAGTATGTGACAGCCTTAGGAACCAACTGGAACATAAACTATTTCAAAGGAAAGGAAATCCCAACAGAAAAGTTGGATGTGGGCACTATGTCTCCAATAGTACGAGAGGAGGGGAGTGGAAGTTAATTACACTTGTAGTTGTCTCTCAGATTCTTCCTCTAGCTCAGCCCTCACTATCTAAGAACTGGCATGAGAAGGGACGGAAGTTAAAACGGAGGAAGCTTACTTTAAATATCCCAGGAGACACTGGAAGTACGTGAGAGTATTACCTCAGGGTCTTTTTAACATAGTTGAATGAGAACATGAGTTTAGAATGCCGAGGGCTCTGAGCAAAGAAGCATGCCTTTGGTCCTTTGAGATTTTGGCATGATATGAAAACATGCCCTTGACATAGGAACATCATCACGAAGCACTCCAGGGTAACAGGCACTGCAACACCTTGATACACACTGTGGGAACCTGGCAATCCCTACAGCGTTGGGGTAGATGCCAGTGGCAGATGGACAACTATGGTAACTTGAGTAACAATAAGCCCCTGTGCATCCTCATTGAACACTACCCATTATCAGAACCTGTGGCAAATCACATTTGATTAGCCTGCAAGACACTGAAAGGCGTGCAAAGCAGACATATTTAAATAGATCAGGAAGGAGGAAGATGATATTTTCTAGGTCATTTGGAGGACTAATTTGTTGAAAAGTATGTGGACTAATACTCTGGATGCTCAAAATTGTATATGTGAGGATGCCATGGGTGATACTTTAAAGTAGCCAGAATTCCAGATATATTTGCTGTCAGGTCTACAGCCAGAGAAATATTCTAATAATTGTCTTTGTTGCAGAGTCCCTGAAGTCAATGTCATGAGAACATTGGCTATGTTTATATCTCTCTTTCCAATAGTGCTTATCCAATGGTCAGTAAATACTTGATTTGATGAACTGTGCTCTTTCCCTTAATTACCTTGACTAACTGTTAAAGATGTTAGCTTCTAAGTATGGAGTTCACACTGCTGTTTCCTAACACAGGAAACTAGAGTTTCCTGGGAGTATGTCAAGATGTGGAAACAGTTACTTAAGACCAGGAGTTAAAACATTATTGACAGGGGTGCTTTTATAGTATCTTTAGCTGCAAGGTATAAACTTGAGCCCTCTAGTGCTTCCTAAATATCTGGTGTTTCCTGAAAGGTACACTATCAAATTCAAGTTTGTTGACTGAGATACTGGAAGATGGTTTACCACCTTTGTTTTTTCAATGTAGGCTCCACACCCAGCATGGAACCCAATGTGGGACTTGAACTCACAACCTTGAGCTCAGATCAAGACTTGGACATTTAACCAACTGAGCCACCCAGGCACCCCAGTGATCTGCCACGTTTAAATAATTCGACCACCTCCGTGTATTATAATCTCATTTTAATTATCTATCACACATATTACACAAAATAGACTTTAAAAGTTCTTTAATAAATCCTTTTAAGTGTACTCATCTGGAATGTGTTCATGTTTTATGATTAAAGGGGAAAAGTGAAATTGTAAAATAAATAAATAAATAATAAAAAATAAAAATAAATAAATATTTTGAAAGGCTTTTACTTAGTATACTTCAAATTAATTGTCCATGGTACCCATCTTTCAAAACACGTCTATGGGCGCTCCAGAGCAAATATTGCTCTGTGGTATTATATTTTGCAAAATGGCTGTATCGCTAACCTGACCTGTGTTATTGGAAATTTTGATCATTAACTCCCCATTAAAGATATTCCAGGGGCAATATAGATATTACACAATCATTTAGGCACACATGAAATAAATATATTATACACAGATGATACATAAAATACAACATAACATCATAGACAGTGCCTGACTTATGATGGCTCCACTTACGGTTTTTTGACTTTATGATGGTATGAAAGCAACATCCATTCAGTAGAAAGTATACTTCAAATTTTGAATTTGGATCTTTTCCAGGGCCAGGGATATGTAGTGTGATCCTCTCCTGTGATACGCATCAGCAAGCCACAGCTTCCAGTCAGCCTCACGATTTACCAGGGTCAACAACAGATACATTTAGAACTGTTCTGTACCCATACAACCATTCATTTTTTACTTTTAGTACAGTATTTAATAATTGCTTGAAATATTTAACACTTTTATTATCAAATAGGCTTTGTGTTAGATGATTTTGTCCAACTGTAGGCTAATGTAAACGTTCCGACCATATTGAAGGTAAACTAGGCTAAGCTATGATGTTCAGTAGATTAGGGGTATTAAAAGCATTTTTGACTTAACCATATTTTCAACTTGCAATGGGTTTATCGAAACATAACCCCATGTTAAGTTAAGGATGATCTGTATAGATATACACACATTATATATTACATATTATGTATGTATATATTGTATATATACAATGTACATTATATGTATGTAAGAGATATAACTCACAAGATTGGGACACCGGACATATGGGCCTATCAAAATAATTCACAATAAGACAGAGACTATTCTAAGAATTAAAAAGGCAATAAAAATTACAGTAACTGCTCACAATGACTGGGGAACAGGTACAGGTTACACAGCCTCTGGATGTCAAGGAAAACTTGGAAGGGGCTGTTTCTGAGCTGGGATACTTACACAACATACACAGATGGCTAACATTTAAGGAAGCCCGAAGTGGGAGAAGACTACAGAGTCAAGAGAAGGTACACATTAAACTGTCTCCTTCTAACACAAACGTTCTTCCAGATCATTCTATGTTAAGTTTTGTGTTCTGTGGCCTTTTTGGGTTTAAGAAGAAAAAAGGTCTGCAGCATTCATATATTTTAAAAGTATGCAAAGTTATCCCTCTGTGCATTTTTATTTCTCCTATTGATATTGGTAATAGGACTTGATGTTACCCTCAAATAAGTTGATGGAGATCAGAACAGTATTTGGTGGGACTAGATAAATCTTAATATCTCCATTAAGGAAATAAAAAGTGACTATTACCATACTGTGCTTATAACTTCCCCACACCTCATTCACACATGCATTGCCTGGAACAAGAGTCTTCAAACTCTTCCTTTTAAGAACTCCTAGTTGCAGACAATAAATGAATAAGTGAAAGAATGAATGAATGAATACTCAGACTGATGAGAGCAGGAGGTAAGAGCTAAGAAATTAAACTGGAGAACTTCCACTGGAAGAAATATCATGGATATTTCTTTATCGCAAAACCTTAAACGAGTAGTTCGTTCTCCATACATGTGTATGCATATGTAATAAAACATTACTTTTTTTTTTTGTAAGCTCCACCCACTGGGCATGGAGCACAACAAAGGGCTTGAACTCACAACCCTGAGCTCAAGACCTGAGTTGCGATCAAGTGTCAGATACTTAACTGATGGAGCCACCCAGGCGCTCCAAACAATACTTTTCTATGCTTAATGAAGCAATGCATTCATCTTTTTTCCAAAATCTTTCACTAAATTTGGTGCACCAGGAGGAAAAACCAAATTCATATCAATACTTCATATGACTCTCCCTCAGAATTTCAGGTTGGGCTTCAAACACAGTCTCTTGGCAGAAATCAACTTTAATGGGACTACCTCTGAGTAAGAGTAGCAAGAAACAACACATGGCTCCTCTAAGCCTTTAGGATAACCATCAGTCCAAAGAGGAATGTTCTGGTACTAAGTGTCATTTTCTTAATTTCCTTCCTTGGCTCTTATAGTCCAGTGTATTCCTTTTGTTGGGAAAGCAGCAGAATTTAGACAACAAAAGAATAGTTTTTATGAAAATCTGCTGTGTCCCTCACTGCTGAGTGCTCCTACCAGCGCTCCAGAGCAGAGGCATTTGGGAGATAGTTCTCTGAGTGTATATGACAGACCAACAACTGACCCAGTAAAAATCTTTTTGATCGTTGTTCAGATTCAACAGATGAAACCCAGAGAAAATGCCAAAGCTAAAATAATAAAAAGCAAAAACAGAACTACCAGCTTCCTGTGATGATTAGGTCAGAGTGAGGGAGGACTGCTTTAATGTTTGATAAATGACATTGGGAATGGATCCAGAAAGATAAGATAACAACAGTATGGTTGAGCTTTCAGTCATACCATCGTACTGTTGTTCTATAAATTTCGAAGTTTAGCCATTGTAAGTTTAGCTTTGTGAATTTGGTTATCTTGGCTTAATCAGTAATGCTTAGGCTTACTCATGCTTAGAAAATTGTAGGATGCAGAGGGGAGGGGGGTAGGGGAATGGGATGGACTGGTGATGGGTAGTGAGGAGGGCCATGTATTGCATGGTGCACTGGGTGTTATACGCAACTAATGAATCATTGAACTTTACATCGGAATCCGGGGATGTACTGTATGGTGACTAACATAATATAGTAAAAAATCATTAAATAAAAAAAAAGAAAATTGTAGGATGAACTGAAAACAGACCTCTATTCCTAAAGAGGACAAATAGATAGAAACAGAAAGAGACATAACACTGTCAGGAGTTTAAAATATTTTGGGCCTCAAAGTGACATTTTCAGAGATGACACTTTTCTCCCTGTTTCGAGTGCAAGATAAACAGAATTTGTTCTGGAAAAGAGTCATAGTAAGAGTGGCTCTCCCCTGACCAACCTAACATAGTTCCCGATATCAGGAACTTATCAATTGTTGACTACACAAATTCACACACACACACACACACACACACACACACACAGAGAGAGAGAGAGAGAGAGAAAGGTACCAGTTTGAGTTGAATAAACATCTTGAAGTAAAATGCAGGCAAACCAAAAATCCAGTCATTGACTTCTAATTTGATAGATGGAGACAGTTAAAATCGAATCAGGTCACTCAAGCTTGCAAGTTTAACTAGCGACCTGGAGTATGTAGTTGAAAGCCAGTGTGGGCCTACAGAAGACCTCTTTCCAGAAGTTACTGTTGCTTTACCCTGACTTCTTGAGTACTACCCAGATCAGAAATAACCCCAAACACTGACAGTGTCTTAGGTCATCAAAGGCAAACTTTCAGAACAAATGTTAGCCCACTGTCTACTTTTTCTCCATTACCAACATGGGTTTTCCACTAGCAGTAGTCCCTGTTACTGATGTCATCACCACCTGCACATGGACCCAATGATAAATACCGCCCCCCCCCCGGGGAGGGCCTCCATAATGCCCCTATGAATGCAGTACCATTGTCCAGAACAGAAATCATGGACTCATTGGAAATTAAATCAGGAAAAAGCCTTGAGTCCTACCCCCTTATTTCATGAAAAGGGAACCTAAGGTCTAAACAAGTGAAATGACATGACTGAGGCCAACCCAAATCATAGCCAACCACGATTCTGAAAAGTACTGAGAAAGCTAAAGATGATTCTGACTGATCAGCGTTACTGATCATTTTATTTTCAAATTAATATGCATATGTTAAGAAGGCAAACAGATGGACAGACGGAAAAAAATAAAGACAGGATGGCATATTTATTGGTTGAGCCATGAAACCTTTTTTATGTGGTACAAACCACAGGCAAAGCCACGTAATACTGGAGTATAGACACATAATATGTGCCTAGACGTCAAAGATGGACTTCTGAGATTTTTTCACAGCTAGCAAACAGACACAAATAATCAGGTACACTGAGCTAGGTAACTCATTTGCTAATGGAATATTTGCTCAAAGGATAGAAATACACAGAAAAACTCTGCAATTAACCTTTGAAAACAAAAAGAATTGTTGCCTAGAAGGTTTTCAGAGCTTAATTATTGACAGAAGCCCAAGGCTAAATCTCAATCGTGACCTTAAATACCCTTTGTCTTTCTACAGCACACCTCCTTTGGGATGTGAGACAGGGAGCCAGAAGCAATTTCTTAAAACTCAGTTAGTGGATCAGAACACAGTGTGTTTTTAGGACTTTAACTCCACTGCTCTGTAACTTTAATAGATAGATTTTTTCAATTTTTAGGCCAGTATATAAGGTATTTCCTTAATAAAAAACAATAAAAAATACTTCTACGTATTATAAAGTAAAAATTTTCCATATTAAAAAATTATCAAAATCTAGGTAGATGGTAGCCTTGCATTAGGGACAATATACATGGCAAAGCAACTGCTTCTTGCTTCATGTGAATGTTTAATGCAATTCAAATCTCTTTGAGATTAACGCTATAATGTAAACGGTACATGGCATTTAAGGGAATTTGTATATGAAACTGGAAACAGTATGGCAAAAATAAATAATAACCTAATTGGCAAACATATGCTGTTTTGCTGGACAGAATTAATTATGCATATCTTAATCTTTACAACGATGTACCATTGCATATTTTGGGTGCGCGCTTGCCAACAAGCAAAGGAGTTGAAGCAATTTTATCAATAATGTACTATGTGTTTGGGACATAGTAGGTGTGCAATAGATATTTTAAATGAATGAAGGTCAGGCACTGGGCCAGGCCATTTAGGTGTATTTTTTCATTTAATTTTAATTTCACATAGAGTATTTTGGGACAATGTGAAGTTAAATAATTATCTCATATTGTCTTATGAGATAACTCCAAAATTTAAAATTGGGCCTACCTTTTTGTAAATATCTTTACCTAAAAATATTTTTACCCTAAAAATTCCATGAATATTAAATATGAATCTAAATGCTCATCTTAGTCCAGGATTTTCAAAACACAGTCTCCTTTTCTGTGCCCACAAATGACAAAAGTAGGGAAACCTGGTTGCTTGACTAGAATGTTAGAGTGAGCTCTTACTTGGTGGTGAGACGTGATGAATAATGTAATAGGCCGTCTCCTTCAAAATCTCTCTCCACACCATGCAATTCATTGTTTTGCATGCTGTCTAAATTTCTATTAATAAAAGACTAATTTATGTTAATAATTTTCCTCTTTCAAAATGCAAATATCCTTGAGAAAATCAAATAGGTTGCCATTAATTCCTTAAAGTGAACTGAGTTAATCAAATTGCTTCTACCCAGCTGAGATGAGTCTTACTGAGAAAATAGGCATTTCAATTCAGTTTATGCCTTTAACGGGAAGGTATAAAAGGGCTTTCCATGTGAGAGCAGACTTGGGTAGGCACCATGAAAGTCTTTGTGATTCCAAAGAGCAGCATGAGGGCGGTGGGTACCTGCTTTTGGAAGAAGAGATAGTAATCAATTAGATAGGGAATTCAGAAAAAGGTTGGAAAGATGTGGCTTACCTCCTTAGTTTATGAAGGTCTGGATTCTCCTTAAAGGACACACAAACTACTCCCAAACACACTCCCATCTTGGACTGTCTGAGCCTGACCCATTTATTGAATTACGCCATGCATAAGGAGGAAAAACACACGTGTATGTGGGCAAATACGTATCTTCAAAGCAGGACTAGAGACAAAGAAACCATACGCTTGTTTTCAAGAGGTTTGTAATTTTATTTGTGTAGGCCTATAGTTCCTGTAACACAAAGAGCAAAGTATCCAGAGCCCAACGTATTAGACTCCTAGGTCTGCTGTAACAGAGTGTGGCTTAAAACAACAGACTGGTTCTCTGAACATTTTAGATCTAGAAGGACCAAACCAAGGTGTCAAGCAGGGACAAGCTCCCCTAAGACCCTTCCTCACCTCTTCCTGGCTTCTGGCTGAGTCACCATTCCTTAGCACACTTGGCTTGCATCCTTCCAATCTCTGCTTCTGTCCTCACCTGGCCTTATCTCCAGGCTTCTATTTCTTTCCATGGCTTTTTCCTCTTCTTAAAAAGACGTCAGTCAGATTGGGTGAGGGTCCACTCTAACAATGTCACCTTAACTTGATGACCTTTACAAAGACTATCTCCCGGTAATGTCCCATTCACAGGTCCTGGGTGCTAGGACTTCAAAGTATCCTTTGGGAGCACATAATTCAATCCATAAAAACAATTCACTCCTGAGTAATGTGAGATGACAGCCTCACCCTATTCAGAGGTGTTGAGGAATCGAATGACCGTTTGTAGTTAAGCCTCCGCAAACTCATCCAGTAGGAATTCACCATTGGGAGATGTTGCCCAGAATTATCTCATAAATGCCTCATGATCTAACAAAATCAGGTGTTTAAACTCAGAACTGTGATAACCTTAAAGAGGACTGAGATTATAACTAATTGATCAAATGTAAAACTATTTACATGAAATTTTAATTAAGCAGCATTAATTTTCTTCATAATAGCATTGACTAATGCAAAGAATGAAATGCCAACCCAGGGACAAAAAGCCCTGTAGATAATACAATAATTTACTGAACATAATTTTATTTTTTTTCAAGATTTTATTTATTTATTTGACAGAGACAGAGCTCAAGCAGGGGGAGCGGCTGAGGGAGAGGGAGAAGCAGACTCCCCACTGAGCAGGGAGCCTCACATGGGGCTGGATCCTGGGTCTCTGGGATCATGTCCTGAGCAGAAGGCAGATGCTTAACCGACTGAGTCATCCAGGTGCCCCTGAACATAATTTTATTTCTAACAATACCTAACAGACTTCTTCAAATGGTTATTTGGAATTCATTCAGAGCTTGCTGTCTGGTTCTTCAAATTCCACTGGTTAGGCAGATGACACAATAATCCCACCTTTCAGATAAAGGAGATATTCTAATCAGTGAGCATAAGGTATTCTCAAACTATACCTGTTCTAGTCACTTCAATGGCCCATTCGTTTTTGTCTAAATGTTGACTTGATTTTCTCATGAAATTTCTCCCAGAAATTGCTGGCAATCCCTTACCAAACAACTAGGTGTTTTTTAAATTCACATCTTCCAAAGGACCAGCCACGATCCTCTGTTTTCCAATGTACATTGAATAAAATTTCAAAACGCATTTCATAAACATTTATTAAGTATGAATCATGTGCACCTTCCTTTTGTGTTCTCATTTGCATAATGTTTTATGTTTTTAACAGAACAAATCTAATGATAAACCATTGTATTTCTATTCAAATAAAACGAATTGAAATTTAAATGTACAACATATGTAGTGAGCTGGCTTTAAGAGGTGGGCATTTTATTCTAATTATTTTATAACAAGATGTTATTGCTTGATACACTTTCAACTCTAGTAAAGTACTAGTATAAGTTTCCAAAACGAGTTACCTATGAAATATTAACAAATGGCCTTCTTGGCATTATGCCAGAGAAAGGCATAGCTGGGACAGTCTGGGTCTTCCTGATGTATCAGAATTCAAGAAGTCTTCATCTGTGCCCTAGAGAAGCTTCTCCACCTGCCCATTTCCATTTTTCCCACTCCAAAACTTAGGCCAGAACTTGTACGTCTAAGCCTAGTTTCGTTGTATTTTTGAGCTGTGGCTGGACTGGGATTTGTGGGACTTCTTGCCTCGAAGCAATTTTTAGCAAAATTGAGCTCTGGTAAAGTCTACACCCATATGTGGGAAAAGGTGGCCTTGGGCAGAGCCCACCTGAGCAGATTTCTTCCTCCCTTGAGAATGGGGCAGTGCTGGAGAGCTTAGCTTCCTGTGAAGGCAAGGCCTTCCCAAAGCCATAATTAAACTTGATTCACAGAGGCTGTTCCCTGTGGATTCATCTATAGACCCCGTTATGGGTTTAATTGCTTCTCCTCTAATTCTGTGTGTTGGGGTCCTAATCCCGTATCTCAGAGTGTGGACTTATTTGGAAATCTGATCATTGTAGATGAGTTAGTTCAATTAGGATGAGGTCGTCTTGGAGGAGTGGTCCCTTAACCCAATATGACTGTTGTTCTTCTAAGAAGGGAAGTTTGGACACAGACATGATCACAGGGAAAACACCAGGAGAACATGAAGGCAGAGACCAGGTTAATATGCCTACAGGTCGAGGAACATGGCAAACCGACGTCTACGACCAGAAACTAGTACAGAGTTCTGGAACGTTTTCCCTCCCCACCCTCAGGAGGAACCAACCCTGCCAGTACCTTGATCTTAGACTCCGAGGCTGTGAGACAACACATTTATGTTGTTGAAGCCACTCAGCTTGTGGTACTTTGTTAGAGCGGTCCAGCAAACAATATAGGCTCCAAGGAAGGGCAACTTTGATGGTCATCTCCTCACCACTTCATACACATAAACACACACATCCACACAAGGGTATATATGTAATACGTAGAGTATGTTTTATAATCCATGACATATACGCTTATGTGCAATGTGCATAAAAATATAGTTTAGTGCATCTTTAAAAGTTGCTTAGCAAATGCTCAATTTGCTTTTGTGAATTAAGAAAGTGAGGTTAAATTCACACACTCAGACTAGGGGAAAAAGCAAAACAAAACAAATAGACATTGTGAAAGTGCATCTAGAAAAAGCTCAAGGCAGCCACAAGCACAAACTCCAGGACCTGGCTGGATTTCCCGTTGTCTCGTCATAGAGCAGCACATTATTGTACATGTTTAGTATGAATGGATATTATCCAGGACTTGAAACAGCAACTCCATGGCTATGGCCCTTTGAACTTTGGTAATGGCGGCCTACGGTTCCATGTTACCCAGCCTGCATGTTTCCTGGCATGGGATTTGGTCTGATAGTAAGTATGTGAATACGGTGTAGGCTTCCGTGCATGCACACACACATAGGAGCAGATGTACATGCTTGTGCCCATGTTTAAAACCTAGGGTCTTGTCAAGAGAAACGCTAATAGTATGGATGCTGCGACAGACTGTTTGCACCGTTCCAAATGAGGCTGCAAGTCAAAGGGCCATATGCTGTGCTTTTTAGAAATCTCATCGGAGGGGCGCCTGGGTGGCACAGCGGCNTATGTGAATACGGTGTAGGCTTCCGTGCATGCACACACACATAGGAGCAGATGTACATGCTTGTGCCCATGTTTAAAACCTAGGGTCTTGTCAAGAGAAACGCTAATAGTATGGATGCTGCGACAGACTGTTTGCACCGTTCCAAATGAGGCTGCAAGTCAAAGGGCCATATGCTGTGCTTTTTAGAAATCTCATCGATTGCCAGCACCCGTCAACACACGTGGAGCATATAACTATTATTCTAGTTGCCTTTCCATTAGTTTGCCTTACCAAGATCCGCGTGTAGCCAAGGAATTGTTTTGTGTGTGTTGGCAGGTGGGGAAGCTTAGTAAAGGCTGGTCTAGAATGGTCCAGGTTAGCGAAGGTGTCTTTACATTCATCTTTCTTAGCTGTGGGTTTATCATTTTCCCTTTGCCAAATATATCTACTAACGAAGTCAGTATTAATAACTAGCATATCAACATCAACAGAGTCCAATTCAGGGGAGGGGAGTAGAGATGTTACAAAAATTCTATCAATCCACACCAATTCAGAGTTGGCATTTATTCTACTGCAGGCTAGACTATAATCTATTTAGCACAGTGTACTGGGGCAAGGGGATATTAAGCAAACTGATAGTGTACATTTATTGCTTGAGTAAGTTAGGGGTCTGTCAACCAAGCTTTCTCCTGTCTCTTTACACCAATTATTAAAAAAAAAACACACTTTTGCAGACAAATATAATAACCGTAAATATTCCTGGTCCATGAATTAAAACAAGTCTAGGGCACCTGGATGACTCAGTCTGTGAAGCATCTGTCTTCGGCTCAGGTCATGATCTCAGGGTCCTGGGATCGAGCCCCTCCTCAGGCTCCCTGCTCAGTGAGGAGACTGCTTCTCCCTTTCCCTCTGCTGCTCCCCTTGCTTGTGCTCTCTCTCAAGTATGCACACTCTCTCTCTCAAATAAATAATAAATAAAAATATTTTTTAAAAAGTTTCTAAAAAAAATAAAACAAGCCTAATAACCAATATTTTCATATTATTTAAGGTTACTGGGGGCTAAATTTATTTTTAATTGTTGTATAATTGAAATGTACACTGATCAAAACTGAGCTCTCTCCACGTATGTGGAATCGGGTGCTGGTCCTCCTGTCTCCCTTTAGCTTTGATGTGCTATCTTGAGCAATAACTTCTAGAATATTGATGCCAGGAAGCCAGAGGAGACACAACTGCAGACAGGGGCCACCACTGTCGAGACAGGAGTGTTCTATTGATTACTAAGGATTTTTCCATGGGATGATTCATTTCTTGTGTAATAATTAGGAAATCTGGAACAAGAAGATAAAAAAAAAAAAAGGAGAGAAAAGAGAACGTCCTTCTCTATAGCAAGGCTGTGAAAACAGGGCTTGGTTTCCTTTCTGTTTGCTTTACTGAAGGACCAACATCCCCGGTGCTTCATATTATCTGAAGAAAAAGTGAAAAATGAACAAGTCATGGATTTTCAGTGCTCTAATGACTTATACTAATGTATTCCTTCATCTAAATACAGATTTCTATTTAAAATTCAGTATGCAGGGGTATTATGAATTCTAGTTTAATGGATTCCAAATAATTGCCCTTTAGAAATGATGAATAGCTGTTTAAATCCACTGATAAGAATATACTATTTCTTTCCTAACAATAGGCCTTCCACATTAACTGTGTCATATATGGCTGAAATTAGTTTATTAATTTTTTATTGATATGCAAAATCCAAACTGATGACAGATGGAAATAACCCTTTGCTAAGAGCCCCCCAACATTCCCTCTAAAATGTCTGTTGTTATTCTTGTGGGTGATAAAGGAGAGCAAAGACGATCCTATTTCGAGAGGAAGGCAGGCCCATGAGTTGAAGATGACCCCCATCTCCTCCTCCTTGGCTGTGTTTAGGTTGCGTCGCTCAAAAATATGTGTTTCTAAGGTGGACGTAATGACCAGCGATGCCCGGACCCTGCAGAGACAAAGCGTTTTGAAATTCATGGTTGTGATTGCACAGTGAGCTTAAAAGAGATTCCCAGGATTTGTTCATTACTTTCAAAGGCAGCAGAAGCAAGAAAGGCAGAACTATTAAAAATACATTATTCGCTTCCCTTATGGAGCATTGGGCAGTGTTTTATTTTTTTTTTATTTAATCTCTGATCAGAATGGATGCCTTTCTAGACTAGTTAAAAAAATAAATAATACTCTGAAACCATGAACAGAAGAGATCCAACGAACACTATGCTATGTTGAAGTAAAAAGCATATTCATTATTGAAGTGTCAATGTTTCCCATATTTACACACAATTATATTATGTTATACTATCTATTCTGTTACCTATATTGATGACTTCAATTAAGAAAAAAGTATGTATTCCTACAGAAAGAGGAAACTAAGTCTGAGCGTTCTCTGAACAGTTATTACAATTGACAAAAGGGAACAATTAAATCAACTGTTATTCAGTCTGTTGATAAGAAGTGCCCTCACCACTTTTGATTTTATTTTTATTTATTTATTTTTTTTTTCTTACCTTTCTGGAAAATTCTATGGGAGAATCTCTGTTCTTCACAAAGTGAAAAAGTAACATAATCTTCTACAGGGACCAAAATACATTTGAATTTATATAATTCTTTGCCCCCTCCTGTTTGATTTATAAAGGCATTGTTTTTGGTGCGGTATTTATATTTTTAGGACAGTTCCTGAATGTTGTGCATACAATATATATGGAAAACTCTACCTATTTATGCACAGAAACACAGTAAATAACAGTAAACTGCAAAGGCATGGAGATTTCCAGGTTTTTTTTTTTTTTTTTTTTTTTTTGTGCCCAGCACATTATTCAGGAAAACACGGATTCCTAGGGAAAAAATAAAATAAAATAAAAAATAAAAATAAAAAAACCCTTCAGATTTCCCCTTTTACCTCTGCCATCAATATTAATAAAATGATGTGTTCTATAAAATTTCTGTAAGAAATGCTAGGAAAATGGAGGCCAAATCTCGTTCCATTTCTTTGTAAGTGAGGAAATAACACAATTGCCTCTTTTCCCTAAATCTTATCTAACAGGAATCAAAGATGGAAAGACAGAGAAAGAAAAAAAATTATGTCCAGCTATCAGAGACACTAAAAATAGAGTAGAAAAGGTGAAATCCTTTTTTTTTTTTTCTTTTCAGTACACTCCTATATAAAATCCTCAGCTACTTTTACTTGAGGTTTTTCTTTCTCTAGCGAAGGGGTGACTGCCCCTTTCCTCCAGGCCTTTTCTGTCTGTCTCCGGGGTCTGCTGCCTCTCCGCACACCGTAGGGACGCGGAGAAGAATGGCTCCTCTGTCCGCCTGCCTGCACGTTGCACCCATTGCTCCATTCAGCCAGCCTTTCAGATCTGCTAACTGCTGCTGCAGAACTTCGCTTTCATGCTCTACTGACAGCGGTTTTCTGAAGCCAGACGGTTTCTGAAAAGAGGGTCTATTTGCATAAACAATGCCATGTGAGGAGGTCTGCTGGAAACAAAATCAAAATTCACTCAAGCAAATCTTCCTGATCAACTCTCTCTCTCTCTCTCCTTTTTTTCCCCCTGTAACTAACACCTCCTATAGTTACCATCTGTATGCTAAAATGTGGCCGCGAGTTTGAGCGATTCTTTCCTTCCTTTTCCTATGTGTCCAGTTTTATTAAACAAGACAAAAATATATCTTATTTTCAGAGTTGGTCTGCACAGAATCCATAAATAGACTATGGTATGAGGAATGAAGAATGCATTGTGTGTTAAATGAGGGCAGGAGGCCAGCTATGCATCAGCTAGCCAGAGCCTTCCATTGGATTTGTCATGGGAGCCTCATGAAAATGCACAGGCAAGCCCAGAGCTACCCATCCACGCGCTCTGTGATTCCAGGTCACCAAGTGCAGAGCTGCCCCCGCCCTGGGGATCACGGAGGATAACATACATCTCTGCTCACTTCAGCTCTTTCCTTAGTTTACTACCCACAGAAATAGACCGAATTATGATATCAAGCTTAAAACAGGCTAGAGCAAACAGTTCAAATAAGGCTGCATAAACAACATGAAGAGGAACATTATTAAATCAGTCACATCAATAGGAAACCACGCCTGGCTTTTTAAACATCTTCTTGAAGCAAATCCAGTTTTAAAGGGGGTACTTGAGGGCAATACTAAGAATTTTTCCCTTAATAAAAATCCTGAAGTTATAAATGTGTGCTTAGGCAAATAGTAACCGCTAGGATCCTCCTACCTGAAACAAAGGATGGAATTTGGCTTACATCTCTCTTTCAATTTTTTGGAGACAGTGAGTATGATGACCTAGTGGATAAAGCACAAAAGCAGACTTTCTTCCAACATCTGTTCCTCCTGTTTTCCTTTGTCTGGTATCAAACGTAATCCAGTATGTTATGGGTCTCCCGGATTGCCCAATCTAGACTGCATGTTTTCTCCCCTTAGAAATGTCATAATTGTGACATTTCATGGGAGTTGATGGGAAATATTATTTCCCATAAAAGGATATAAGGCTTCTTGGAGAAATTGCTGATTTCCATCTAAGGCAGGAAAATACAAAATAAGCACGGAGATTTTGTTGCACAAGAAAAGAAGACAATTCTTTATCAAAAGACTTTGCAGCCAATCTGGATAAATTGTCGCTGGCCAAAATAACCATCGGTAAAGACAAAACCTGCCTTAGCTAGAAAATCAAATATGCTTAAATTTGTGAGTTTATCATGATACTTAACAACAACAACAACTAATTGGTCACTTCGGATGCTAAGAAACCACTTCATGACTGCGTGAATTGGTAAATAAAAGGAAAGATGCAAGCAATTACCCTGCCTTTCCTTTGTGAGTGGTGCTAGAGGAGAACCTAAGGGTTGATGAGAGGAAGTTTGCCCTAATAGAACGTTGCCTAATACAACGCTTGCTTCTTCGCGTTGTAAGCCCCTACCCAACAGTGGGTCTGGCACAGCTCACCAGTTGATAACTCCACTGACTACACATTTGTCACCTTTGAGTTTAACTCTTCAAAACAAACCAGTAGAAATCAAAACTGAACATGAATTTTTCAGGTATCTAAATAGAAGATATGCCACGTTCAGCAAATATGGCAAATAAAACCAGAGAGATATAAATCAGTTAAATCCAGGATGCAGAAAACCCCACAAGACAAATGATCCAGATTCTTCAACAACAACAAAAGAAGTTGCCAAGTGGAGCCAAATAGATGAAAGGAATCCTAACAGGGTGGAGCCCAATTCAAATATATCTGTTAGTTCACTGATAAACAGCTACATGGAAATAAAAACTAAAGTATAAGGTAATTGGGAATGTGAACCTGAGTAGATATTTGATGATATTAAGAAATTATTTAAAGTGTGATTAAAGGATTGCAGTTATGTCATTAAAAATCAGTCCTTAAGTATTAGAGAAATTTACTGAAATATTTTCAGATGAAATAATGTTCCATCTTGGATTAGTTTTAAAATAATCCAGAAGGCACGAGGGTTGTGTTGCATGGGAGCAGAGAGGAAACGAGGTTGGCTATGGATAATAATTATTGAAGATGGACATTGAGTAAACCAAATGCATTTTACTGTTTTCTCTACTTTTGTATCTGTTTAAGATTTTACAGAAATGAAAGCTTTAAAAAAAGAATATTAAGGCTCACTCCAAGATGATACTATAAAAACAGGTGCTATTTTCCCCACCCAAATTTCCACAAATAAATCCTATTAATCATAGGATTAATAGTCCCCCAGCTATGGGACGAATTTAGAAATGGGGAGAAGCAAATAATCTAGCCAATATTTGCCATATTTTGAAAAACCGAGAACTTATAACATGTACAAGAGACCGATAGATATAAGGCCATAAAAAACACCGCTGTAAGCTCTAGAAACAATACCCAAAAAAAAAAAAAAGATCTGCTTTCTTAAGCAAAATGTTTGCTAATAATATATTAATTATCTATTTATTAACTAAAAGCATTCAATTAGAACTGTTATAACTGTGGAAAAAAAACTAACCATATTAAAATGCATAAGCCCACTTAATATAAGAGTGTAGAAACGGTTTTTTATTCATATATACCATCTTTAGAATTTTATGCATACTAAGACTTGAATATCATTTTTACATTCTCTAGGCGTATATAGTTCTTCTGGCTTTCGAAACCTTATTTGTGTATATAGCTGCATTTTTCTCATGCAGAGGGCTATAAAACTTAAATTAAAATGCCTCTAAATTGAATTAACTCTATTTTTAAAATCTAAGGCTTTCTTTATAAGAATTATAACAATGTAATAATGATAACTAATATTCATTAAATGCTTTACAAGCCATCTTATCTCATTTAATCATCCCAACAGCGTGATGAATTAGGTATGCGGGGAAACAATTTTCCATGGGTCACTCCCATATCTACACATCCTTCAAGCAGCTGACAGCCCTTTCTTATGGTCTGTCTTTTCAGGGATGTTTGCACAGAGAAGAGCCTTGGAAGACAGAGATCTTGTCTTCCTTTTGGAGCAGAGGATGTGTTTGCTGTCCAGTAGTTAAAGTTAATCTCTCTCTGGTAGCAAAGGTTACACAGTTTTGCTTGCAGCCCCTTCTCATGTACTGGGGTGTCCTGAGCTCAGCATCTCTCAACTGTGACACAAACCCAGTGTATGCACAGGGCCCACTGGGGCCCCTCTGAGTCACTTCTGTGAGACCCAGGGGCATGAGAAACCACTGGCAACATTAAGCTCATGCTGCCTGCTGTGCCATGAATGATAAAGATTTTTGTCTCTTACCCGAGTCTCATGTCTTCTGCCACCATTCATTAAACTGTAGCAGGCTAACTCTAAGCTGGAGAATGAAAGGTAAATGAGTCCCCAAATCTCATACTGGGCTTTGGGTGAACAGAGAGCGTTGGAAGTGCATTTGGTTGGGCCGTGAGCTGCCGATGTGCCTTACTTACTGGCACAGACTATTCTCTCCCTTCACATCTTCTGATCACCTTCCCCCTGGCTTTCTTAGTTCTTTAAGGAGAAAAAATGACTAGGGATTAGCCACAAAGTTTCCCTGTCTCCAATGGGGACTAAGTATGATATGAATCTGTCTGAATATTCCGGGGAATTCTGTGGAGGGGAAGGACTCAAGGTTTTATGGGTCCACAGGATACAGGCACCGAAATCAAACTCACCCCCTGACCCTAGTCTTTGAGGGGTATGGATTCACCTGATGTGGTTTGAGAAGAGTTCACAGTGAGGTTGGGGACCTCGTGTAATCTTATGAGTGAATCCTTTGCACCAATTCAATATACTTTTGTTGTTATTGTTTCTACATCTGAACGTTATAGCTGATGAGTTTTATGCTTCTATGTCCCTCTCCCACAAGTCAGAGGAATTTCTTCTGATGGGCAAGAGCAGCACCTAGAGAAGTGCTAACAGGATAAACTTGTCTGCCATTTGCTGGGAGCAGCTGGCTCAAGATTCGGCAAAAGTTCCTCCACCCTCTGATTTGCAAAGCTTTGGTTGCCTAGATAATAATGTCTTGTTAAGAGGCACATCAGAAGACTCCCCCTCAACGGCCTTGACTACGGTGCTATCACACCTTTGCCAACAGGGTTAGTTGATAAACCTTTATAAAATGTAGGGGGCTGTGTGTCACATAAATGTGTTTGGATTCACAATGTTCAATCCCTCCAGCGATCGAACTCTTGTGTCCCCAGTCCCCACCACCACAGAGCTGGCCAGGGTGTTAGTGGAATCTATTCCTCACTTGTACTTCTACTTGGTCCTTTATGTTGGCTGCTCCCCAAATTAGCGTCTTTTGAGTGGGAACCAAACCCATAGACTTCCCTGAAACCTATCCAGCAAGCTGTGGAATACTCTCTGCCCTTGAGGTCCCACAATCCTCCTGATTTCTTCGAGATTCTGATCTCTGTGACTGAAGAATTTTCAGTGGAGGCTCTGGAAACAGAAGGCAGTCTCCATCTAGAGATGTCTCTTGAGGTTTTGGCCTTGTTATCTCCCTGACATGGCTACCTGGTATATCATGTTTTTAAAAATGGCTCTTGGTTTGCTATTGGGTTTTGTTGAAACTGAGTGATCCCTGGTGGCCTTGTGACTCTCCTGTCTACTCTTCATGGGGATTTGATCCACTCAGGCTTCATGACCAAAAAAGTGGTAAAGACTCAAATAGCCTTGCTTGTCAAATGAAAATTGTGTACCCGAGGACACACATGGTCTGGCACGGAGGCATCTTTGCTTTTTGTGAAAATGTGGCAACTATTCCTCTGGGGAAAAAATGTATCTCTTTCTCGGTAACTGATGAAAAGCTGCTAATCCTACAGAGCCCATTCTCTGGAAAGACCAACAGGAATCAAGCTGATCATCAACGCCTGGAGTTTTGCTTGTGAAGGAAGGTATCTTGATATGGTTCTTTCAAATTATTGTACATCTCTCTAATGTAATTGACTTATGGGTCTATATTGTCCTATGAGAAGGCTCTGACCATAATCTGATTGCTGATCCTTTTAACCTCCCTAAGACTCTATTGGAAACAACAAATACCCTCAGTTCCTGCTTCTCCCATGCAAAACACCTCCAGATGTCTCCCTGCACCCCACCTTGCCCCTCTCAGGCTTCCATGGGGCAGATGAATGCCATCTGGGTGTTGATGTGAATAAACAGAACAGATTGGATTGATGGCCTTCCGAAAACAAGGACTAGACTCAATTATTTGAATAAAATTAAGAATCCTAAGTCTTACCAGGTAACTAGGAGACTATCTTGGGGACTCTATCAACCTATGCCCCTGGATGATATAGGTTACCCCAACAATGTGAAGAATACTTTCTTTCCAGAGTCATCACGTGTGTCCTTGGGATTCTATGTCTATTCAGACACATTCACCTCCCTCCCAAAACTACAGTGTTAGTCATCCATTTACAAAAGTGACTATGAAATCTATCCTTCCCTGATTTTAGCTAAATTTATCAATTAGAGCACCTTGGCCTTGGAAGGAAACCAGATCAGCAGATCAGCCTCAATTCATGGGCCAGACTTTTTATACGTGATACATAGACTTCCTCCTGGCAGTCAAAGGCAGAGTCTGTGCAATCATTAATGCATCCCACCAAACCAGTATTACTGCCTTGATCTAAAGGGAAGGTTAATTCAGGAACTTTAGCCTTTCTAAGTTAGACCCCGATGGTTCCTGGGATTTGTTCAGCTGTTTGGTTCCAAGACTAGGACTCGAGGCTGTGGTTAAGGTCAGTATTGAGTTGGCCTCACCCTGCAGCTTGGGGTCCTGTTGATAGTAGTAGTAGCCTTAATTCAACGCTGTATAGACATATTGAGCAGATGCAGCTCCAGACTTTGTCGGTCAGACTCATCAGAGACGAAATGATCTACTTGTGGGAAAAATTGCCAGAAGCCAAAATAGTATAGAAATGAGAGGGAAATATCTGGGGAGGGCCGGGAGGGGAGGAGAAATGTGATAAATAAACGTTAGGCTCCCAGACTAGCACGCAAGTGCTTTTTTGACTCTGACCATGACTGAAAGAGGGTATTTCATATTTTATTTTAACTAGTTTTCTCACTTTTTTTGGTTGGATGCATACAAATATGCAAATACACATGTTTTATTTCAGCTACGTTGTGCGTTAAATAGACTTTGAATGTGATGGTTGAAAGCCAACCACAATTTACTGAATTTGTTTTTCTGGGAAACCTGTCCTCCTGCGTGCACCAAGGGTAGGCCTTTTTGAGCTTTGTTGCACAGATGAGAGAGGTCACATAGGCTTAGGCCGCAGTTCTGAGTGTCTTTGGAAGTTTCAAAGAGAAAAAGGAAACTCATCCGAGAGGAACACTTCACTCTTTAGTGTTTTAGAAAACTGTCTCTCCAGCATGTACTAGCCATCGACATACACAAGTTTGGTAGTTATTATGGGTGAAGAGTGCTCAGTATTTTAAAATTAGCAAAAGATCACTGGAGTAGAAGTTCTATAGAAAGGACTATTAAAGAAAAAAACAGAACTTTAAAAAAAAAGTAATTGCTTTAACTGAAGATTATTTCTAAAATTCTATTTAAACTAACTATAATTTTTCTCCTTCATGTTAGATAATTCCATATTGGAAGTAGGTTTCAAGGCTAAGTAGTTATTACTATTTTTACTGGAACAAAATCTTTAATATGACACTGAGAGAAATTAATAATAAAGGAAGGTAAGATGTTAACTTTAGTGGTTCTGAAACAAGATCAGAATAATGAGTATATCCTCAGAGAGGCAATAACATGCACAGATTGATATTTTAATTACCTCGACTTGTTAGCCTATTGCCACTTTAAAAAATAATTTTCCTGAAGTGTTCAGACAGTCCTTCTTAACTTTTTCTATTTGAGGTGGAGAGCGAGAGGGTTTTGCATGGACTCTCTTCCCAGAAAAATTCACATAGTAAGAAGTGTTGATTATGTTTCCAGGCACGGTACCATATGCTTGAACCATCTAAGCATCAAAACAGTGCTATCAGGTGGGTAATACTATTATATCCATTTTTCAAATGAAGAGATGGTGGCACAGATGAATGGGTCAAGGATCATATGCTAATAAGCAACAGAGCTGGGATTTAAACCCAAGTAGCATGGTTCCAGAATCTACTTGACTTGATAGCACACTCTGCCCCAGTGTCTTACACTCGTACATACACAAGCATATGCAAAATTATACATACAATTTCAAAAGGTTTCACTCAACTCTGGAGATCTAGATTAAAAGTATTTATTCTAAAAGTTAAGTTTGGCAACATTTACTATTTTAGAATATTTTAAAAATATGACGCCATAACCAGAAGCCTGTCTACCTAAGAGAAAGAACTGGGGGGAGGGGTAGATGAATGCAGTGATTTCTCCATAAGAACCAAATCCTCAGAATTTCTAGGTATCACTTATTTCTCCTATATTAAAGTACATAAAATTTTAAATATCTCTTCATGTCAGAATTTTTGCAATATCTTTAGCCTGTAGATCAGGTGAGCTTCCTTTCCTTTAATTTCATAAATCATCCAGCAGAGTCGTGTCCATCTGAAGGCTAAGGCAATGGTCGACTTCAGTTTCTGGTACTGTCTGGCTAATTGGTCCAGCCATGTTGGGAATAAAAACCCCAGTGATGGCATGAGTTGTTGCTTGCATTGATTTTTTTAAACTATATTTTTACTTATACTTTTAAAATGAAAAATAAAGGATGTATTTCCCACAAACAACTAGACTAATGCTAAATGCCCCCTGAAGACATCTGATAACTTTCTCCCCCTTATTCATACTTCGGCCGTGTTGGCCTTCTTTTACTTCCTCAGATACACCAATCTCATTTCCTCCTTCTGGGCTCTCCCCTTGCTGATGTGCCCAGCAACTCGTCCCTTGCATTGTCCAAGATTCAGCTCAACAGTTCCTTCCCCAGAGAGGGCTTTCTCTAATATGCATATACTAGAACATAAGGACCATGAGAACAGTGACTGGGGATTTTGCCCATCACAAGAACACCAATGGTACCTGTGTGTAGAGCAGAGCCTGGCACATAGTGTTTGTTGGATAAATATTTGTTGAATAAATATAGTCTTCATGCTTTGCTGGATCCCATCTAACTCCAAACTGAAGCAGTCCAGAGAAGCAGCTCAGGTTTCATAGGAGAATAAATTAATAAATAATCAACAGCATTCTCCATCTTCTTTTGCCACTTTCAAGCAAATTTAGGAGTTAGGCTGTATATAATGCTGTAATATAACTTTCTCCTTCATTTTTGTTCATTGAAAAAAATAATTAATGTACATCCATTGTCACCTGATCATTCCATTTTACTGCCCAAAACTAGAAAATGTGTGTGTCTATGGATATCTTGAAAAATAAATGTAGGTGTTTTAGGTGACTTTTTCCCCCTAAAGAGCAGCTTTTCCTCAGGCATAATTTTTAAAGATTTAGGCATACTTCAAAGATATTGTAGGTTTGATTCCAGACTACAACAATAAAACAATGCAATAAGTGAGTCAAATGAATTTTTTGGTTTCCCAGTGCATGTAAAAGTTTTATTTACACTATGCTGTAGCTTATTAAGTGTGCAATAGTATTACATCTAAAAATATAATGCACATACCTTAATTAAAACACTTAGTCACTAAAAATTGCTAACTATCACCTGAGCTTGCTAAGTGGGGGGTCTTGCCTCCATGTTGATGGCTCTGACCAAAGAGGGTGGTGGTTACAGAAGATTTGGGTGGCTGTGGCAACTTCTTAAAATACAACAATAAAGTTTGCCACAACAATTGACTCTTACTTTCACAAATGATTTCTCTGCAGTATATAATGTTGTTTGATAGCATTTTATCCACAGTAGAACTTCTTTCAAAATGGAGCCAATCTTCTCAAAACTTGCTGCTGCTTTATCAACTAAGTTTACATATTATTTTAAATCCTTTATTGTCATTTCAACTGCATCTTCACTGGGAATAGATTTCATCTCAAGAAATCACATTTGCTCATCCATAAGAAGCAACATCTCTTCAAGTCTGGTCATGAGACAGTAGCAATTCAGTCCCATCTTCAGGCTCCACTTCTAACTGTAGTTCTCGTGCTGTTTCCACCGCATCTCCAGTTACTTCCTCCACAGAAGTTGTGAACACCTCCATGTCATCCGTGAGGGTTGGAATCAACTTCTTCCAAACTCCTTTTCATGCTGATATTTTGACTTCTTCCCATGAATCACAAATGTTTTTCATGGCATCTAGAATGGTGAATCCGCTCCAGGAGGTTTTTTGACTGACTTTGCCCACATCCATCAGAGGAATCACTGTCTATGGCAGCTATAGCCTTATGAAATGAATTTCTTAAATAATAAGAACTTGGAAGTCAAAATTACTCTTTCCTCCATGGGCTGCAGAATGGATGCTATGTCAGCGGGCATGAAAGCAACATTCACCTCGTTGTCCATTTTCACCAGCTCTTGGTGACCAGGTGCATTGTCAATGAACAGTACTATGTTGAAAGGATTTTTTTTTCTGAGAAGTAGGTCTCAAAAGTGGGCCTAAAATATTCAGTAAACCATGTTATAAGCAGATGTGCTGTCATCCAGGCTGTTTTTTTCATTTACAGAGCACAGGCAGAGTTGATCTAGCATCATTCTTAAGGCTCCCTAGGATTTTTAGAATGGGGACTGAGCATTGGTGTCAACTTCAAGTCAGGACCTATGTTAGCCCCTTACAAGAGAGTCAAGCTGTTCTTTGAAGCTTCAAAGCCAGGCGTTGACTTCTCTTCTCCAGCTCTGAAAGTCCTAGATGGCATCTTCTTCCAATAAAAGACTGTTTCATCTACGTTGAAATCTGTTGCTTAGTGCAGCCACCTTCATTAGTGATCTTGGTTAGATCTTCTGGATAATATTTGCTGAAGCTTCTCCATCAGCACTTGCTGCTTCACCTTGTACTTTGTGTTATGGAGTTGGCTTCTTTCCTTAAACCTCATGAACCCACCTCTGCCAGCTTCAGACTTTCCTTCTTCATCTTCCTCAATTCTCTCAGCCTTCGTAGAACTGAAGAGAGTCAGGGCCTTGCTGTGGATGAAGCTTTGGCTGAAGGGAAGGTTGTGACTGTTTTGATCTTCTGGCCAGACCACTCAAACTTTCTCCATATCAGCAATAGGGCTGCTTTGCTTTCTTATCTTTTGTGTGTTCATGGGAGTAGCACTTTTAATTTCCTTCAAGAACTCCTCTGCAATCACAAGTTGGCTCACTGTTTGGCACAAGAGGCCTAGCATTCAGCCTATCTCGGCTTTCAACATGCCTTCCTCACTAAGCTTAATCATTTCTGGTTTTTATTTAAAATGAGAGATAATGCAACTGTCCTTTCACTTGAACACTTAGAGGCCACTGTAGGGTTGTTATTTGGGCTAATTTCAATATTGCTGTTTCTCAAGGATTAGTGAGGCCTGGAGAGAGGGAGAGAGATGGAGAAATGACCAGTTGATGGAGCAGTCACACATTTACCAATTAAGTTTGCCGTCTTATATGGGCACAGTTTGTGGGGCTGCCCCCCAGAATATAATAATAACATTAAAACCACTGATCACCGATCATTATAAGAAATATGACAGTAATAAAAAAGTTTGAAACATTGAGAGAATTACCAAAATGTGACACAGAGCTACGAAGTGAGCAAACACCATTGGAAAAATGGCGCTGAGAGACTTGCTGGGTGCAGGGTTGTCAGAAACCTTCAATTATTAAAAAAGAAAAAGAAAAGAGAATTTCTGTGAAGCACAATAAAGCAAAATGCACTAAAATAAAGTATGCCTGTATTTAAAAAAATATCTGCATTGAAACGAGACAGCAGAAAAGTATAACTATTAGATGTGTGTTTATTATAGCCAGTTGGAGGGAAAAAGATTGTTTGTGTCTTGATTATTGAGACCTACACAGGATTGAAAGTGAATTTTGCACTCCAGCCACCTAATCTTCATAACCTGAAAATCAATAAGAGACTTGCAAGAGAACTGAAAAGTCAATGGGTATAGCCATTAAGCTTAAGTCACATACTCTTGGATGAGGAAATAAATTTTTAAAAACATAACATGCAGACTTTTCAGTTTGCAACTGGTCAATTGCCATAATTATCTTGCTCTGTTTTATTTTAAATAGAAGTCTCATAGCCTAATGCATCTGGCATCTAACTGCAAGTTGACAAAGTATATATAATGACTCTTGAAATGGCTCTCAAGAAAAATTCTGTCATCCTATAATCAACTTATTCATGCTGAAGGCATACCACTGTCTTTTGGGAATATTCAAATTTGTGAAACATGCAAAAAAAAGAATGAAGTGACACTTTGGAGGAGCTGCTACTCAGAGAACAATTACTTATTACAGCATTTACCCTGATGGCAAATGACAAAGGATTTTACTTTTTTTTTTTTAATTAACCAAGCAGGGTGTTTTCCCAGAAATAACATTCCCAGTCTAGTTAATCAATTAAAGTAGGAATTTGGCAAGGGTCAACTTGTTTGGATAAATTTTGTTTTTCCAAATTACAGTAAGAGTTCATAAATTCTTGATTTTAATATCTAGAAATTCATTTATAACTTTCACTTTATATTTCTGTTAAACTTCCTATTATATGCCCTAATATTATCAATATATCAATGAGCATTAAAACAGATACGCAATTTTTAAAATCTCCACTTTTCCTATTACTAGTATGCTAATTATCATAATTGTCTTTCAGATTTCTTTTATCAGTCTTTTGTTTTCATTTCCTGCTTGTTTTACTTCCTGAAACCTTGGGTCATAAATCTTGAAACACCTTATGGAGTCGGCAAAAGATGACAACAAATTAAATATGTCACAGCCAACCAAAATGGACTCTTGTAGGGCTCTCCTTTGTTTGGTGATCTCTTTTTAATTACAACTGGAAGAGAAACTGACAGTCATACCTGCACGTACGCAGCAGAATACAATTTACAAAGCCGTCAGCAGCCATCTTCTTGTTTAAATATCACTACAGTCCCATAGGATAAATAGAGTACATATTATTATCCCCATTGAAAAGTTGGAGAAATTGGGAACACCTGGGTGGCTCAGTCAGTTGGGCACCTCAGTCTTGGTTTCTGCTCAGGTCATGATCTCAGGGTCAGAGATGGGGGCCACTTGGTCTCTGGGCTCAGCAGGGAGTCAGCTTCCCCTCTCCCTCTGCCCCACCCCCTCACACTCTCATGCTCTGTCTCTGAAATGGGTGGATGAATATTTAAAAAAAAAAAGATGGAGAAATTGAAGCATGAGATGTTTAAATACTCTGTGGAAGGCTACAGATCTGGGAAAATTGTGAAGTCTGCCTGGAATGCGAGAGTTCTCTTTCTTATTCTATTGCACTTTCCGCCAAATAACATTGGTCTCCAATGATGTAAGAAAAAACGTTTTTTTTAATTTACAATTTTAACAAGTTAAATATCAGTAAGGAACTTATTTTCTATGTAACTTTAAGCAACTGTGTACAACCAAATAATACCGGGAGTCATTTGGTATAATGATAAATTTAGTTGGGTTTTTTTTTTTTTTTTTGCAATTTAGTTGCTTGCAAATTTGATGGTATTTCTAATGCAAAGGTTTGAAATGACCTCTTAGAATCCCTAACCTTTCAGAAGGTATGTTTGACCATATACAAATGTATTGATTTCAAGTTATAAGATTTTTCAACATTGCCTAATTGTTCTGTATTTATTGCAACATAAATAGCATGCAAACTGAAAAGCATAATGTACTAGATAAAATATCTTTTAAAACCTCTTACTGAAATTCTATTGAGGCTGGGATATAATTGAAAACACTTAACGGAATATTTCAGGGAATGTTGCCAAGGAGTGAATAAGAGAATCACATTTCATTTTTAAATGCCAGACAAAAGTCACCTAAAATGACGGTAACCATGGCTAGAAGAGGGAAGGAAATTGGGCTGGGGAAAGCATAATTTACATAAGGTGCTTTTTATCTAAAATTTTCTTTCTTTTGTTGAATTTGACAATTTACCAGAGCCTTTTCAGAAGTGTCTGACATCCCTTTTAATTAAGCAGCAAGCAGTAAGAAGTGACAGGCAATGTGTTTCTAGAGTATTAATGCATATCTTGAGTGAATTCACTCCTTAAGAACAGCTCTAATCCTGAAGAAAGCATTTAGTTCTGTCTCATATAGAATCTTAACATCTAATAAAACTGCAAAGATGTATTTATTCATTTAGGTTAAATCTATCTCATTTCTAGCTTAAATAAGCAATATCTTTTTATACTGTGGAAAAGTCTCATAGTTTCATAAAAGTTAAGGGAGATGTCATGTATTTCCACTACAATTACTTAGAAGTGACATCCAGTGATTTCTTAAAGTCTAGAGAATACTTAGGCCTAAATAGTAATGTCAACTCTAAAAAGTGAGAATGCGTTTCTCAGGTTAGAGCAGCCCCTTGAAGGGTTTGCTCCAGGCTTCGTGAAATGTAGCAGGGTATGTGCAAAAAGACTATCTTGTAGGCTTCCCAAACTTGTGGCATTTGCTTTAGAACAGGCCTTGTTGGAGCTCATTCTACCTCCCAGTCAGGCTATTTGCGGTTTTCACTTACCCTTAGGTTCCTTCTCAGTGTCCACTCTCCCCAGGATAACACTTCGTTTCATTTTCCTTTGGTCTCTTGCCTTTTAGCTTTGTTTTCTGCACACAGATCAGTGTCTCTTCCTACTTGCATGTTGGGGGGTGGGGGTGGGGCAGAAGATACAGAGTGGAGGGAAAACACCAGAACTCCAATGAGCAGGGAGAGAGTAAAACATGCACTCTGAAACATGTAAATAAAATTCGTTGTTCCAATGTCTTCCTATATTAAATTCCCATGATGACTGGCCTGATGTAATTCAGTGCCATTTTATTATTATAATATTCTCCCTTAGTGGCACACTTTTGAGTGGATTCCTTGTCGCCAGAAATGATGGACTAAGAGAGAGTGCTGGGCTATTTCAAATATGGGTCTAGTAAGTGAGGCATTGAGATGCGGAGAAACATTCCAGCATGGTCTAGAAAAGTACTCAATGCCCCCGCAGGCATCCAGTGACCCAAACCTATTTTGGTGATTCTTGAAGCTTCAAAGTACTGGGATTTTTGAGGGATTATCAAAAGTGGGTAGTTTCATTGAGTACTGGTTCAATAGGGTATTGGAAGTATGCCCTAATTTAAATGGACACCACTAATTTAGCTTTTTGATGAAAGAGGCTGTCATGCCTCGAATGCTGTCCCTAGATGGAGCAACATGTCAAAGTGTTGGTGTCCCTGACCACTATCAGTCTTAGCCTAATATGGCAACCATGACGTGCGAGTGGCCAGAATTTTTGAGTGGAAACCTTTACCTCAGCCTATTACTATGAATATTTGCTCTGGGGTGGTTTGGCTTCTGGGCAGCTTCATTTCACAGTGGTCCATGAAATCTGCAGCTTTTCTGAATACAGTGAGGGAGTGGGAATTAAAGAAATTGATCTGCTTTCTGTCCTTCAATGAGTCATTCTTCTCATAATGAGGGTCCCAGATACATGCCTGTTTAAAGCCACAGAGCCAAGCATTCTATATATACATCAAGAAGAATCCCAGGGCTCATCCAAACATCAGGCTCTGCTGCAGAGCTCCTTCTTAATATTTGTAAAGCAAAGCAGAAATATAAGGGGATTTCCATGCAGTCACTTCAGTTCTTCATGTGGGTGAAACGCCAACCACTACTAGGAGTCTTTTTCTTCTAGCATCTGCTACACAATTCACCCCTTAGCCCCTTGTTATTGATGACAATTTGGGCTGCACATGGCAGAGCAAAGGATAACTACTAATTTTTCCTTCCAAGAAGGGGAGGGTTAAAAGGAGATAGGACTTTACAGCCACTAGAAGGCCAATACCAAGTGTTGGGTGGGATGTGAAGAAATTGGAACCCTCATAACATTGCAGGTGGAAATGTAAAATGGTGCATTCACTTTGGGGAAAAATTGGCAGTTACTCAAAAGTTAAGCATGAAGTTAGCCTGTGACCTAGCAACTCTATTCCTAGATATACACCTAAGAGAAATGAAGACCTATGTCCACAGAAAAATTGGTACACAAATGTTCATAGCAGCATTATTATAATAACCAAAAAATGGAAACAATCCAAGTGTCATTCAATGGCAAAATGGACAAATAAAATGGGGTATAGCTATGCAATGGAATATTATTTGGCAAAAAAGGCATGAAGTGCTGATACATACCACGACATGGATGAACCTTGAAAACTACAGTAAGTGAAGAAGCCCGTCACAAAAATACCATGTCTTATATGACTCAATTTATGTCCCAAAAAGGAGACAGAACTTATGTAGAGAGAAAATAGTAGATTAGTTTTTGCATAAGGCCAAAGTGTCAGAAGGAGGATGGAGAGTGACAGCTAGTGGTCATGAGGATAGTTTTGAGGGATTAAAATGTTTCTAGACTGTTACTGTAAATGTCCCAGCTGGCATGCTGAGTCAGCCTTGGATGATGAGGAAGCCCTGGATTCTGTCCCACCTCTGCTTTGGGCATGCCAGCTGTTGAGATGTCAGCAGACCCATGTTTGTGGTTGAGGACGGAGAATTCTCTTACTTGGATCAAGTAACCGGGAACCCGCTTATGTTGAACTGCTTTACCTTTTGCAAAGATCCTTTTACAATTGAAAAATAGATTGAAGAGAATCAGGAATGGAAGCAAGAAATCCCAATGGAACTCCATTGCACTAGGCTAGGCGAGAGATGAAGGCCTCAACCAGGGTGGCAGTCATGTTGATGGGATACATTTTGCAGACAGAATCCACAAAACTTGATGATAGACCAAAAGAAGAAAGGTTAAGAAAGAGAAAAATCAAATCCTACTTGTGTTCTAACATAGGAAAACATTGTACAGGCAGGTATTTTTCTGGCAAACCATAGTACTACATGAGATCTTTAAAAAAAATTATTTATTATTTATTTATTTATTTGGGAGAGAGAAGAGGGGCAGAGGAAGAGAGAATCCTAAGCAGACCCTCTGCTGAGCATAGAGCCCAACACTGGGCTCGATCTCACCGCTTTGAGATCATGACATGAGCCAAAATCAAGAGTCAGATGCTCAACCAACTTGGCCACCCAGGTGCAGCTAGGTGAGATCTTTTAATATTATCATTCAATTTACTGGGATATAAATTACTAAAAAAAAGTGTATGTGTATGTGTATAAATACATACACATGTGAAAATCCATTTTAAATATATTGCTATGTAATATTATGTATTATGCCCTATTATATGTTATATAACATCCTACATTATTTTATATATTATAATATGTAATAATTATACACTGGCAAGTATATAAAACATATATTTGCAAGTGGTAACTGAGCTGGGGTCAGATCATTCATTGTCCTGAACTCTTTCATTAGCCTGTAAGTTTTGACTCAGTAGCCAGGTGATGGGTGTTAAGGAGGACACGTGTTGTGATGAGCACTGGGTGTTATACACAACTAATGAATCATTGAACACTTCATCAAAAATTAACGATGTACTGTATGGTGGCCAACTTAACATAATAAAAAAAAATAAATAAGGATTTTATTAAAATTTGAAAAAAAAAAAAGAAGAAGTTTTGACCCAACCAAAAGTCTTTGAGACACCACAACAACGGCCACACCCTAAGAATCAGCTCTACTTAGGGACTTGTAGCTGGGAGATGGTTCAGTGTTTGATCTTCCTAAAGGTGTGTCAAGCTACAAAGAAATTATATTCTGACTCAGTTGGCTTTGTGCTCAGTGGGGAGGATGTGTTTGGTATGTTCTTGTTTATTTAAATAATGCCCGGTAATCCAATAAAGACTGGGTACAAAGTACAACAGATGTACAAACTTCCTGCCTTTCAGGACAAATATCATGGTCTCTTGATTTTCAAAGATAAGAAACTAGGAGTGCGACGGAAGAGCCAACAGGGTCTGGCTCTTGTCCTTGGGTCTCTTGAATGTGTTCTTGTTTGGGACAGGTTTTCCAGAGTGGGTTTCCAGATTGTTGAAATCCGGCCCTAACTGTTTTAGAAAGTTGTGCTATTTTAGAGAGTTGTTGTCATTTACAACTGAAAAGGGAAAGGAAACTGGAGGTTATTGCATTTCTATGTATTAAGGAATATAGAGGAATTATCAGACATACATTTACTGTTCCTTGTAATATACTTGCTAATATCATTTTATACCAAATTTGCAGATATAAGAGCAGAGCCTCTGATTAAGCAGCTTACTAGGTTCAGACAGCTAGGAAGTGAGAGAATCAAAATGGAAATTCAGGTCTATGAGCCCTAAAGATCACTTTTTCCCACTACACTATGCAGCCAGGACATATTATTATTAACCACTCTGAGAAAGGGGAGAGAGAGAGAGATGGGAGAATATTAGAAATTTCTAGTGTCTTTTAATGTTATATTTTAATGATCTATAAGGATTTCTAGTGTCTTTTAATGTTTTATCTTTAATGATCTAAAGGGTTTATATTTAGATACCTTTGGTTTAATTCTTCAGAGCTACAAAGGAGCCATAAGATAGGGTAACTAACTCTCCCAGGCCATCTTTATTTTTAAAGATGTGATTTTCTCTGAATCAAAAGTAAGAGACTGCCTTTATACCTTTATCCTGTCTAAATATCTTCTTTTTACAAGTGAGACAAGCAGGCAAGACAGATCATTGGTCTGACCCAGAGAAACAGCTTAAATATGGTCACTCAGTGTGTTGATACACGTAGGGGCCAAAAGCCATATCTGGAAACAGGACGGGACGTGCTTTGTAGATGAATAGAGCATTTGATGAATGTATATTTAGGTCATAAGTATAATAAGCATTGAACTTAACAGATAAGTTATATACAATATTTTACTTGTCTTCAGAGGGGAATTGTCACACACACACACACACACACACACACACACACCATGGCATACCACACAATCCTGTATGCAGTAAAACTTCACCCTTCTAGTACTTGATCTGTAGCACTCATGGCAGGGTGGGGATCAATCCAAGCTGGCATGATGAATAAGACATCAGAGACACTGTCCCGCTAACTGGGCCCCGAAGAAGTCTACTTGAATAGAGTCCAAGGTACAGGTTCTCATGAGTCCTCTCTACCTAATGAAAATGACAGCGGGCATCTTCCTTTTCAAGGTCCTCGTCCCATGCCTTGCTTGAGAAATCGTTCTGACTCTGCGGTGGGAGCTCAGTTGCCCTGTTGCAGAGCTTCCTGTCTATTTAGCCACACATCTTGGTGGCTGTGCTAAATGTTGTACCCAACACATTGCTCATCCACAAGCCGAAGTATCTACAAGGAACAAGAAAGACACAACACTCGGTGGTGCTGAGTTCCAGGCTAACTGACTCTACAGACCAGAATGGTTCAAAAATGGGACACACCAGGACCCCACCTAAGACAAGAGTAGCCAATCGTCCTTCAGGTTCAAGGGAGGCCCTGAAGTGGAGTCCATAGTATGTTAAGTTTATCAGCTCTGTTTCCCAAAGCTGGTGTACAAAATGTCAGATCAGCTGCAGGCAGGCAAGGGAGAGGGGTGTCTGGGTTGTTGACAAAGGAATAACTTCAGTGGTGACCTGGATAATGTTGGTGGATTCATATGGGTTTTCTCCTCACATACACCCAGAAAACACCCAATTAATGCTGACTTTGAAGGAAGTTACACTTGTCCTATATGACAGAGAATTGTACAGTCCTGTGCGTCATGCAGTACTTTAACCGTATACAGTCTTAACTGCGGGTAATCATCATCTCTCATTTCCCTCCATCTTTGGTGAGATCAAGGTTGAGGGGCAGTTGCAGATTCTCAAACAACAACAGCAAAAAGTTGAAGAAACACTCCTTTGTGAACCACGAAACCATTTAAAGCAGCTCTCATTTCAACGCTGTTGGAAGAATCACCGCCCTACTAAGTAGTAACTCAATCAAGAAAAATCCCACTGCGTTATTTGGATCCCTTTGCTGTTGCTTCTCTCCCCCTTCTTCCCTTTATGTCCTTCACCCTGGAGAAGAGTCAGGGGTGGGTGGCAAGGGGAGAGGAAGTGAGGAGCCACAGGAAATGCTTTAGGGCTGGAAATAATTAATTCCGTGCTGCTTTAATTAATGTCAACACTGCGCACAATTTACGCTGTGCATTCCCATGATATCCCACTCCTTTCCTCTCCTGGGAATTCCATTATCCATGAGGTGAAGAGCAAGGACCAGACTGCTTTGGTTTGAATCCTGGCCTCACTGTTTGCTAGCTGTGTGCCCCTATATCACTTACGTGACATCTCTATGCCCCGGTAAAATGAGGACAATAATAGTACCTTCCACATGGGATTAAAGGAGTTGGTAGTCATAAAGCGCTTACAAGGGTGTGAGACGCACAGTAAGCCCTAAGTAAACATTTGTTAAATAAAATAAATTAGTTTTACTGATTGGGTTATTTTCCAACTGTTGGATTTTGCAAATACTCCCAGAAGTTGGCTTTCTTTATCCGGTTTTCCCATCCAGCCGTTAATATACTCGATATGCATCATTCTAGTGGAAATCGTGCCACTGAGTCTCACATTCTGTGTCCACGTCTAGGAGAACATTTTAATAATAATCCCTGTTGTGCTTTTTTTTTAAGCCTCATTTTATCACTGCAGTTCCACAGAACACAGCTCTTTCTATAGAACCAGACGAATAAAGGAGCCCTGGAAAGGTCATTAATTTTTTTCCCCTTACCTCTGCCACCCACCTTCAAGCCAGACCACACACATAAATCATCCCACACTTTTTCTTCATCACACTGTGCTTTCTATTCACGTTGACTCTGCCCTAAGGAAACGAATTTGCTACAGGTGGGGAAATTCAGCCCTAATGGCATTACCCTATGTTTTCAAGAAAACTTTCGAGGGCAAAATAGCCCCATTATCGTTGCCAGTTTCACAGGTTCCTTGTCACTGATCAAGTTTGATTATTTCCTGTGCCATTATTGAAAACCCAGAAATCAACTTCTCACTCACAATTCATGTTCAGATTGAATTATCTCACGGTAAATTTCTTCAACTCCTTCTATAATGGATTTTCCCCCATTTTTTAGACAATGACTCGAAGGTGAAAACCTGTTATTTCATTGTTACTAGGTCCTGAGCTCTAATTAAACCCTATGACTTCATGAGAAAAAATGTAACCAGTCAATTCAGTTTAAAAATAAAAAGGATCGTTATATAACATTGCAGTATGTAAACTGCATGTTGTTTGGACTTTTCACTATCAATTGGCTCACCCAACAACCCTATATAAGGTAAAAGAACCAAACACCTCTGGTTAAAAAAAAATCTTAAAAGTTAAAAACACTGGCTTGAAATTGGTTATATGTTTTTTAAGTATTCTATTTTCAGCAGCTGGTGCATGCAGTATTAAGAAGAAGGAGGTGTGTTTTATTTTAGACAACCTCCCAAACTCTTCTTGAAAAACCCTTCTGCTTGTATCTGGCATCTGCTGTACTCAGAGTTCATAGAAATATGTCTGGGTAACCTTATGGGATCCTCCAGGAATCTTTCTCAAATTGCGACTTTGGTATGGCCCAAAGAGGCGACAGGGACTTCCCAGTCAGTGGAAGATAGAGCTCAATGCAAATGATGTGAGGAATGCCGTTACCCCTAAAACCTTCTACTGACATCTGAAATCCCATCATTTGCAAATTCATTTATTTGAGTTAAGGCTCTTTGCCTACTAATGCTTTGAGCGATATAGATGGCATTCAACTCATAACTCCAGGGTGTGAGTGAAATTTCTTCCCTGTTTTACTCTTTGGGAAGAGAAGCTAGGGCAGAGCCCAGCAGTAAACATCAACGTTTTCTCTGATTTTTGAAAATAGATCCGGGGGGCGCCTGGGCGCCTACACTTAAGCATCTGCCTTCGGCTCAGGGTGTGATCCCGGCGTTCTGGGATCGAGCCCCACATCAGGCTCCTCTGCTGGGAGCCTGCTTCTTCCTCTCCCACTCCCCTGCCTGTGTTCCCTCTCTCGCTGGCTGTCTCTCTCTCAAATAAATAAATAAATAATCTTTAAAAAATAATAAAATTAAAATAGATCCAATCACTTAACAAATAATTCTTTGACATCCACTCTATGACAGGTGTGTCCCGGGCACTGGAGATGTAAAGAAGAAAGAAAACAAAGTACAGCTGAAGTCCTCTAGTAATTGAAGATTGTGCACACAGGTGGTGAGGGAAACATCTGGCATAAAGTGTGAACATGACATTTGGGGAGAACAGGGAAGGATATATATAAGTCTGCCTGGATAGGTCAGAAAGGGGTCCCCTTGAATAGGAATTATTCGAGCCAAGTCTTGAAGGATAAATAGGAGTACATCAAGCATGAAGACGAGGAAGGGCATCCAAAGCTGAGGAAATAGTACGCCGAGTGTACAGAGGTGATAGAAACTAAAGGACAGGTGCCTGGGTGGCTCAGTCATTAAGCATCTGCCTTCAGTTCAGGCCATGATCCGAGGGTCCTGGGATCAAGCCCTGAATCAGGCTCCCTGCTCAGTGGGAAGCCTGCTTCTCCTTCTCCCACTCCCCCTGCTTGTGTTCCCTCTCTCAATGTCTCTCTCTATGCCAAATAAATCAATAAAATCTTAAAAAGAAAAGAAAAGAAACTAGGGGACAGCCAAGAAACCATTGACAGATCATCATCACAGGCATAAGGACCATGTAACAAATTGATGGGATTTCCCATGGAGAAGCTTGCCCTGGGCCCAATCGCTACAGGCTAAGATTCTGAGGCTCATCCTGTAGGTCACAGATTCTTATTGGAAGAATCCCCATGTGCCCTACCCTTCCAGGTGACATCCATATTAAGGCAAAATTCCAGGTAAATTAACTGAGGCTTCATCCCATTTTCTCCTTCATAGGAAACATGTGTTTGAAGCCCAGGGAGTCAAGGTAAACAGAGGGATAACAGAATCTTTTGTTTTCGTTACCAAAAAATCACCTCAAAATTCAGTTCTTTCATTCTAGTGAGATCCAGCTATCTACCTAGATCAAATGAATGTAGAACAGCTGTCCTCATACCATATTTTATGATACTCTGATGCCAAAAGCAATAAAAGGATTGCATCAAGAGAGGGACATGCTCCATTTGCATCCTGGCAAGACCGGCCCAATGATAATGAGGGGATGGACTGGAGAAGATAGAGTGTATTAGAGCTTACTTCAATAGGCTAGGGAAGGAAATGAAATTGTGCCAGTCTGAATGGACAGAACAGGAAGATGCATGAGGAGCGGAAGGGGAAAGGCGTGCTCACCAAGGAGTATAGATGGTGAGGGAGAAGGAGGGAAGGACTCTGCTTAAATGTGAAAACACCCAGCTGAAGAATATCAGAGATAGGATGAGGGGAATACATTCAGTTTAGAAATGTTGAGACTTGGGAAGCCCTGCATTCATATTTTCCACACTTGGGTTCTCCAAAGACTAATGAAAGAAGGCAGGATGAAGTCTGAGATCAAATAATATAATTACAACACCAGGTTCGTACAGTTTAGGGTTAGCAAACTTTTTCTGTGAAAGGCAAGATAGTAAATATTTTAGCCTTTGAAAGCCTAATAATCTCTATCACAGCTACTCACATCTGCTCTCATAGTGAAAGCAGCCATGGACAGTATATAAATAAATGGGCCTGGCTGTGTTCCAATAAAACTTTATTTACAAAAGCAGGCAGTGAACCCAATTTGGCTTACCATCCATGGTTGGCCAAGCCCTGATATAGAGGGAGCCTTCGTACGAAAAAGGATACTGTATGAAATGGTTTCTCTGGAATTGTACTCTTATTAAATCAGATAATTTTTCAATTATCTAAATACCAAAGATATGTTCAAAGTTTCCCTCAATTGTTATGTTTTCCTTCCTTGCAGATTCCTATAATACACATATTTTTTCATAATTAAAGACTGTAGCAGGCTTCAAAAATAAAGCAGTTACCAATTTACATTAAGCATGTATTAACAGACATCAACGTAAAGAGGAATAGTTATTTTCCATTGAGAATTACATGTGTATGCACATAAATGTTTGTGTGTATGTGTGTACATGTAAAATAGAATCCTCTTAAAAATATAGACTCAACTACAAATTCTGGTGGAAAATCTTGGTAGGCTACCCGGCTTTTCTAATATTCAGAGGCCAAGAATATTAATAAGGTTTTAGTGTCTTACAAAAATGATTTCTAATAAAAAGAGATGTTGCAAATTAAATCTCCAGAGATGGTAGACAAAACTGGTATCTCTCTGTAGTGACTGACATTTACTTTCGAAAGTCCAGAAATCTTTCCTTGTGTACCAGGTAGGAAAAACCTGATTTACTCATTAAAACAGTACATTAGGCAACATTTCTTAATAAGTAACCGAAAATAAGTTGCCTAATGGAATATCATGTTGAAACTATATTCTCACTAGTTATACGCTTAATGGGCTCCTGTCAAAAGATGGAATAAAAATAATGAGTAGATACCTATATTTCTCTTCTCATCCTAACATAGCTTTTTATTTTCTTGTAACTGGAAAAAAAAAGTGCCATATAAAAAAAAAAAGGAATGCAGAATTGTATGGAGATGTAATCTGAGCCCATAATTCCAACTTTCATCAGATCTATTTAAAATTATTAAAGCAGAGGGAAGGAAAATGCTAAATAGGCCTACAGTTCACTTTCATTGAAATATAGTTTGGTTTTAAAGTTGTTCTTTTGATCTGTTGTTGGGATCTGTCTCCATGGCAATGGTACTTGTTCATAAATATTCTTGCTGCAGGTTTATCTGATTTTAGTGTGTGCAATTAAAAAGTTTCTCTTGACCATTTATCATTTCTCCGTGGTACAAAATTTTTCCATTTTGTTTCCTTTAGCATTAGGAATGTGGTAATTCCAGAGTCTGGTGATTTGCTGGCTTCTTTAGGGAGGGCCTGTTAACCTGTGATTGTATTCTTTACTTTCCCCCCTTCCCGTGTCTGTTTTCCAGTTCTCTCACTCACCAGTATCTTATTAATTTGAAAATGTCTCACCCAGTTATCTGAACAAGGAGAATTTAACATTAAAAACAACAACAACAACAATCAGATGTAAGGTTATTAACTCGGTAACTGAAAGGGTAAAAAGGGAACTCTAAGTAAGAAACTAGCAAATGTTTTCTATGAAAGGCCAGATTAAATAGTTTGAGGTTTGCGGGTCATCACAATTACTAGATTCTAAGGCAGAAACAAGTAAGCAGCAGCCTCAGATATAAGGAATGAGCTGGGGTGTGTCCCAATAAAACTTTATTTACAAAGCAATTAGCAAGCAGAAGAGCAAGCAAGCTATAGTTTGCCAACCCCTGCTCTAAGGTATCATTGAGTTAGTAGCTGCAGGAAGCAGGTTCCGGTAGACTGAGAGAACAGAAGACAAGATCGGATTGTTACAATTTGGTAGCTTACAAGAGGGGCCTCCCCTTACAAGAGGAGACCAGGACCCCTGAGGATGGAGTGCCATCCGGCTGGTGGAGGCGAGATGAAGTTGGCTTCTGCAAGTTTTGGAAAAATTGCACACCACATCCAAGTAGACAGAGCTGCTGCTCCCCAGGTGAGGAAGCATTGCCGGGGTGATGCTCAGGGCAAGTCGTCAGCAAGCCCACAGGACGCTCAGGGGACACAGCTAGGAAGACATAAATGGTCTTTCCCTTCCGTAGCCTTGTATCTCTCCTTAGCTCCCCCTATGGGCTGATCGAGCTGCCAAAGCAGAAACACAGTTTGCGAGCCCCAGCATGGATATTCACGAAGAATAGAAGGGTTGGTTTGGAGCTGAGAGGCAATTACTTAATTGGCACATTATATCCAAACCCAAGATTCTCTTTTAGCCAATGTTCTGGGGTTGAATTATGATTGGAAAATATCTCACATTATCACCCTATGGACGTGCAGGGGACCATTTCAGATTGGGGTGATGTCAGACTCCTGTCTCCAATCTACCAAATTCTGACAATATAAACAATAATTGGTGGTTTAGAATCCATAAAGGAAGAGAACAGTTATATGTATGTATGTATGTTTGTACGTAAGCGTGTGTGTGCACATGGGTAGGACCCAACTCTTCATTCTTATAAAGGACTATGCTTTAATTCGAAATGTATCTGTATTTCCTTTCTGGTGTTAAAATACAATTTCTTTTCCTGAGCATTAGTAATAGCACATGGTACTAGCAGTTTCCGTTATCTAAATTCCTGCTTGGAAAAAAAAATATTAACAATTCTGTGTCAATTCTCCATTTGTATTTTTTTTTTAATTTCACTGGTTGATGAAATGCAGAAGCCCGGGAGCAATTGTTTATGAGAATATCTGGTTCTGATTGATTGATTGCTTGATTGATTGAATGGCTGACTGATAGACACGTGATGACGGATTCATCAGGCAGGCTATTCTCGGTAACATCCTTTGAAGATGTTTTAAAAGTTAGACAGTCACTCAGGAGAAAAATCTCTAGAAGGATGCACTGAAGTTTAGTGCTCTGGACTGTCAAAATGGCTTTCTGTGTCAATGACCCTGTGTGTTTGTGTATACCTAGACAAAAAATAATACATGACAGATGAGTGACAACGATTCCAGTATGTAAATATCTACTAGTCTTGCATCTGAACAGAGCATCTTCTCAGCTCTACCATCTGTGCCATATTTTCTAGTTTTGACATTTTCTCCCCCAATAGTTTGTTATTTTAACATCTTGCATTCTAGTTGGGCCTTTGCCCTCTCTTGAATAATGTTTTCTTGATGCAGCATACCTGTACAACGTAATTGCTACTAACTGTCACTATGGCAGGGGAAATGCCACAGTTGGGCTCAAACAAATTTGCAAGCCATCTATTATATGATGTGCCTAGTGATGGCTCACAGGTACCTATTTATATCTCCTTTTAAATATTTCATATCTCCTCTATTACTGATAAGAGTTAATCCACAAGTTTCCCTGAGGGCTTTTCATAAGTGTACATAGGATCTCATTTCTGGCATTGGGAATCACCATGCATTATTTTTATTACAGAAGTTTGGTAGAGTCTCAAGAAAAGTTGACTGATGAAGAAATAATCAAGAAGATTCATAATGAGTCATTCAGTGCAATTGTGCACACGATAGCTTATCATTGCGGCCATTGTGGGAGTGGTGGACCCAGGCTTGGTGTGCTGGTTCTGAATTTTTGAAATAGAATGCTTCCAGCTTGTCTGCCCTAAGGACACAGAGGATATTAATGGCTTAATATTTACAAGCCACTATATATATTTTCACAGCAAAGGACAGCAGAGCTCATGTGTAAGACCTAACCTTAAAAAATAGAACTACAGACAAAATAAGCCATGCCAAACATACTTTCTATTTTCTACCGTAAGAAACCATTTTACATTATTAACTAACTTCCAGATTGTTGATTTTTTATGAACTCTCTGACTGGTTGCCCATAGACAGAATTTAAAAAAGACATTTTGATCCCCAAGTCTTCTTTCAAGAGTAGCTGAGGGCTTCTTCCATGGGTGAGTGGTTTTAAAATCCCGCAAAATTGACACATTTTTAGAAGTCTGTTCAGCAAACATAAGTGCTCAAAATTGTAAAGATTTTGGAGACCATAATTTTCCCAGCTGGGTGAAGTGGATAGTGCTAAGAGGCCTCATAGATCATACCATGTTGTCATTTATTATAATGTTTTAACACACTACAGAATTTGTGTTGTCAAGAACGTTGGGTGGGGTGATTTATTGGCTAGGATTGATTATGCTGCTAATAGCGCAGATGGCTTGAGTTTTGGAAGGGGGAAATTTCTTGTCACTGAGCATGAAGGAATAAATGCTGAGCTGCAAAGAAACAAAGGGGCCTTCACTTAGAAAAAGCCTATTTACCTGCCGCATGTGGACAACATTCAAGAGGTGGTTTTTGTTTCCTTCAAACGCACACTTGAAACTCTTTTTCTTACCTCGGGGAGCCATGGGCATTTTATGTGTGTGAAATGTTTTCCGCAGCGGAGCAAACTTGTCAGCTCTCCCTCTGGAACAGTGTGGACACTGCTTTCAGAGTTTCCCTTTAGTTTCTGCTGCAAGTACCAAAACCCTGACCTTGCCTGCGAGGCTTTTTGCAGTTAATGTCCCGAGCTCTGACGTTTGCATTGACTTTGGCGAGTTCCTGTAGGCTAACACCTGGAAGCCATCACCCGCAGATGCCCGGCCGCTGTGCCACACGCGGACCCTGCACAACAGTGCGGGGGCTCATGGAGAGGCGTTGACCCCCAAGGTGAAACTAACAAGACAGACACCAGATTGTCTCATGCGAAAATGACACCGCCTCTCCAGAGCTGATCATGATTATTCAAAAATTCAGATGAGGAGCAAAACATCCCTGAATAATGAACAACTCAATTCTGCCTTTTCCTCCTGAGTGATACAAATACGCAGAGGTTTCTCCTCAGACCTCAAGGACAAGTCACCCTGTCTCTCTTGACGCTCATTCTGTTCACTCAAAGGTGGGCTTTTGGAGAGCAGGACCTTGGGCTTTACCATCTTCCATCAACAGCCAGTACTCTTGTGCTGGATCCTTTACTCTTAGCTGCTCACAAGTTACAGTCGGAGCATTTATTAATAAAGTGACAGAAACAACATCCGTGAAGAGTGAGATCAGACTCCAGTCTGAAGAAACCTTAATATGTTATGAAGTTTGCGACTGGCTTCCTGTATTTTGTGCTGGAATATTGTGCTTACAGCAGAGAATCGCCTATAAACTAAGGATTTATTCTTCAAGTTCATTTATAGAAATAAAGTGAAGCCATCATTGGAGTGCTGATTAATTGAATCACCTGGTAAATGACTCCTTATTAAAGGAAGAACAGCGCTGATTTCGATGGATCGACTTCTTGAGAAATTTCTCTAATGGAGACCATCTCCCTTTAAATGAATGAGGTTTCACAGGTCTGCTCTTGCATGCAATCATTTTCCTGCACTGATATATATTCTGGGCAAATTTGCAAGGCTCCACTTAAAAGCTTTTTATTCGTCTTCTGTACACCATAGGGACAATAAACACACACCTCTCTTTGAAGTACAGTGAAGAGGGACTCCGTGAAGTCAAGGGGCCCTGCAAAAGGATGCAAAGCAAAAGTTGAAAAACTTGACTAACAACCATTTGGGGATTGAAAATGTGTTTCAGTGGGGACTCCATTAACTGATCAAAGAGTGATGTGTGCACACACACATTTGTGCAGGCTGTTACGTGAGAAGTTTAACTTTGTTTTTCCATAGGCTTTATCAAATGGGCTTGGCCACCATATTATTGCCACCAGCACTCCAACGTCACATCAAAGCAGATTTGTTCAATGCATCTCTGTAACTCATTACCTGACTATCCTACCTCATACGCAGTTCCATCTGCTAACTGGCTGATGTTTATTTCTTCCTAAGAGAAGCATTCGATTTGAAGAAGGAGATGACTGGCTCACTCAGGTTCAAATGTGGACAATCACTTCAACTGGTGAAACCAGACAAAAAAGTATTTCTTCCTCAAGGCAAGAGAAGCTGGTCTGCAGATTTGTATCTGAGAGCTTGGTTCTAGATATTTTTAGTGCTTTATTGAGACTAAAATCTGGGTCTACTTGACTCAATGTTCACAACAAGCACAGGACTATTTATTATTGAATAACATTACTAGCAGGTTAGGTAATTTAATAATAATTATTTATTGAACCCCTACCTTCCGCCATTTACTGTGTTAGGCACTGCAGATAGAGTGATGGGTAGGATAGATATACTGCCTGCCCTCCTGATATTCTGGGTGGTAAATAGGCATCCATTTGTTCTCAGGTCTCCCCTTTTAGACATATTTGTAATCTTTCAAGTTTTTTTTCCAACTTCAGCCGTATATTGCTACATGGGCCATATTCAAGGTGGGAGTGGGAGCAAGAATGAAGGGAGCAGAGGAAGAGATAAAATGACCTACAGCTATTTCTGATACCCACCCGCATTTTCGTATCCTTCCTACTCATCGACACCACTCTCATAAATCCCAACTGAACAAAAGTCAACAGCATTACATCTTTCCTGCAGCCCAGGTAACAGTGTTGGAAAAACAGAGGTACATCAAAGCCACTTGGCCCCATCAGATCAGGTATGTGACCATGCTCTGACCGGGGGACACCATGGAGACAGCACAAATGGTGTTTCCCATCACATGACTTGGTGTGGTGAGATATATTTCATCAATCTAGCCTTGTTCATCCCTGAACGGGGTTATAGCGTTAGGTTGATTTAGGACACAGGTTCCTTTCTTCTACCGTTTGATCAGCTGGAAAAAGTATATGTTGGTCAAGATACTCTAGGTAAATTGGGTACTTGTTTAGAGTCAAAAAGTCAGTGTGCAAACTTGATTATAAGCCCAATACTTTGCTTCACAAAAAAAAGAATTTTTCAAAATCTGTTTCTGTTTTTGTGCCTTTACACATGGGATCTTTTGGGGTTTTGTTTTATAAGCATAATGAATCAAACATTTTCAGTTGCCCTACTGCAGTGAGGCCCTCATATGGTGAGCATTATCTAGAGAGACCCAGATCTTTTCAGTGAGAATTTCAATAGGTGAAATAGAGAATGATCAGCAAGCAATGAGGACTATTATAAGGGAAACATCATTTAAAATGAAGGCTTCAACATCTGTTTCCCTTTCTAATTACAAATGCAACACTCCCGCCTGACACCCAGTCTCACCAACACCGCCATGAATCACAACCATAAAAAAGCTAAAAAATGAAGTGATTTACGTGGTTTTATGTGCTTTGTATTCAGAACCACATGCACACTTCAATTATGTTGCTATCATGCACCAGATGAAATCAGGTGGGATGGAGGGAGGGAAAACAGAGCTCTTACACTAACAATGCAATTCTTTCTTCCATAGATTTTTACTAAAGTCTCATGTAAGCAAAAGTGGTCCTGGGAGGGCAAAATACACACACACACACACACAGATGAGAAGAAATCAACTTTGGAAAGTTCCTTTGGTCATTATCAATAAATATTTATTAAAAACCCACTATGTGACAGGCCTGGTGTGGCCTCTGGGGACAAAGGAGTCCCTAGAAGTGACAGCCTAATGTTGAAGGAGACATTTAAAAAATATGATTGCACACATTAGTATATAATTATTACCATAATATTTCAGTGAAAGAAAACTTCATGATTCTATGACAATGAAACTTTCTTCAAAAATCCCAAGAAGATAGCAAAACCCAAGAAGTCAACAGAAAGACCACAGGAAGCATTCTCCAGCTGACTTTTAGAAAACACAACCAGAATCCTATTTCCAGGATTTTTCAATTTCTAGTCAATCAGTGATTAGAAGACAGGTAGTTTAAATAGAATATAAAAGATATGATTTATACATTTAAATTTCCAAAATTTCAAGCTTAAAGAATGAGAACACTCTGTAATCCATAAATCAGCCTTTATACCAAGAAGTAATAAGTCTAGTGTTGATTAGTATGGAACAGTCTGGTACACAGAAATAAAGCCATGAAGTGTCCTGAACTTGACGACTAAAGAAGTAGGTCTAGAAAGAAGCCAGGGAAAGCACATCGTTAATCTGGCACAGATGGGTGTCCAACTTGCGATAGCTCCATTTACAGTTTTTGACTTGATGATGGGGTGAAAGCCATACGCGTCCAGTAGAAACCATACATTGAATTTTGAATTTGGCCCTTTTCCAGCCAGGACCAGTGATGTGCCCTTTGACCCTCTCCCGTGAGGCTGAGCAGCAGTTGCAGACTCCAGGCTGGCAGGTGATCACGACAGTGAACAACCAATACTTTACAGTCATTCTGTACCTGTACAATCATTCTGCTTCTCACTTTCAGTATTCGGTGCATCACACGAGATATTCAACACTTTATTAACAAATAGGCTCGTGTTAGATGACTTTGCCCAACTGTAGGCTAATAGAAGTTTAAAGAAGGCTAGGCTAAGCTATGTAAGTTAAGCATATTAAATGAGTGTTTGACTTAAGATACTTTCAACCTAATGTAAGTTTATCAGAGTGTAACCTCATGGTAATTTGAGGAAGATCTGTATAGGGTTACACCAATTTCTTGGAGGAAAAGAAAGTTATCATTGAATCAACAATATAGGAATATGTATATATTATTAAATATCATGTTACACTAATTCATGTACATCTACACATACATGCATTTTGTATGTTGTATTGTACATGCTGCTTAATCTAAACTATAATATATTGTATTAGTAAAAGAAAGGCTGTGCTGCATAACAAACAGTTCCTGAGTCTCAATGGTTTAAAACTCACTAATGCAACATGTTCATTTTGGTTCCATGGAAACTCCATTCCATGTTGTCCTCAAATAAGAACTCACGATGATGGAATTTCCACCATCTGAAACGTCTCTCATTGCCATTATAGCGGAAAGGGCTGATGAAGAATTGCCCACTGGTTCTCAAATGCTTCCATCTAGAGGTTATGTTCATTCAAATTCCATTGACTGAAGCAAAGCTTATTATTGGGACAATTCTCTCATTTGCCCAAAAGTACAGAGGAACCAGATCTTTTTTCTTCCACCTCATAAAACATATGTATTCATTATATGAATATATATATATATATAATGGAGCGCCTGGATGGTGCAGTTGGTTGAGCCTCTGACTCTTGGTGTTGGCTCAGGTCACAATCTCAGGGTTGTGAAATCAAGCCCTAAGGCTCCACACTCAGCACAGAGTCTGCTTGATATTCTCTCTCCCTCTCCCTCTTCCCCTCCTGCTCATGCTCTCTCTCTCTAAAATAAATAAACACATTTTAAAAATTATATATCTATATATTACTATATGAGTGTATTTAATTCTGTCATTTCTTCAGTAACATGTAAAATATTGGTATCTACGCTAGGTTCATCTGACCATCTCTAATTAAAATAAGATACTTTTATCAGGAAAATCTGATAAATAGCCTTTGCTTTCTACATGTCTTTTATAAATGCATCTAAACAGGTGAAGATAGCTTACCTCTACATGAAAACACAAGCTATTCTGCCAACTAAGTAGAAATAGGAGGGGTGCCTGGGTGGTTCAGTGGGTTAAGAGTCTGAGTCTTGATTTCAGCTCAGGTCATGATCTCAGGGTCATGAATCAAGATCAAGCCCCACATAGGACTCCACACCCAGCAGGGAGTCTGCTTAAGATTCTGTCTCTCTCTCCCTCTGCCCCCCCCCTCTGCTCGCTCTCTCTCTCTCAAAAAAAAAAAACCAAAAAACAAAAACAAAAAATAGAAATACTAAAGACAACTCTGCAAGAGTGCCACGGTTCCTAAAAAATCCATTCATGACAGCAATTGAGATATGACATACTGTGTGCTCACAAGATGTAGTTAGTGATTGGGAATCTGCAGTTACTAAAATTTAAAAGAGCGTGATTAAGTGAGAGAGTAAGCCAAGCTGATAAAATCTACTTAATATGTACCCAGTTTGTCCATTAAAAAAAGTTTTTTCCCCTAAAAATATGTTATGCATGTTATGCTGGATTTAATCAACAGTCAGAACAAATATTTTTTTCAGTGTGTTAAACAAGGAATGGAACATTTTAGCCTTCCTTTACAAGAAAGTGAAAAGTTCATTTTACAGAAGAGGTCTTTCATGTATACAAAAACTTTGTAGCTTATAAATCTATATTTTTGAAACTGTACATATCTTGTTGAATAGTTCCTTTTCTCTCCTTCTTCCAAAACATACATACATAATCCTTGCCCTAGGAAATCACCAAAGGTTTCATTTCAATAGTAGAGCATAAATATTAGAACAATAGCTAAGTAAACACAAGGACTTCAAAGACAGTCTGACAATTCATACTTTTGCAGATATTGTAACATCTTTTTCTGTGATTGCAAGATATGAACCTTGAACACACCTTTATTTTCTCTACTTCCAGATCTGTCTGTAAAACAACTTGTATTTTATAGCACGGATAAAGAACAGCAGTCCAAAGAGTTCAGTATTACCTAAGTGTGGTTGAACATCTTTTCATTTTATTTCCTTAACAGCTTAAAGAATATCCTATTATCTGATTAAATGAATCATCAAATTCTTTTCATATACATTAATTTTTGTTGTGGTAACATATACATAACATAAAATGTACCATTTTAACCAATTTAAAGAGTAAATTCAATGGCACTGAAAATGTTCACAATGCTGTGAAACTACCATCACTACCTAATTCCAGAATAGTTTCATCATCCCGAAAGGAAACTTCATATCCATTAGAGCACCCCCTTCCTATCCTCCCCACCCACAACCCTTGGCAACCACCAATCTGCTTTCTGTCTCTATCAGTTTGCCTAGTCTGGATATTTCATGTGACTAGAATCATACAATATGTAGCCTATTGTGTCTGGCCTCTTTCATTTAGCATAATATTTTCAAAGTTCATCCATGCTTGTAGCTATATCAGAACCTCATTCTTTTTTCCAGCTAAATAATATTCCATTGTATGGATAACCCACATTTTGTTTATCCATTCGTTCCAATGGACATTTGAGCTGTTTCATCTTTTGGCTATTGTGACTAGCAGTGCTATGAACAATTGTGTACAACTTCTTGTTTGAACACATGTATTTAAGGCTTTTGGGTTTATACCTAAGAGTGAAACTGTGGGATCATATGGTAATTCTATGTTTAACTTTCCAAGGAACTGCCAAACTGTTTTCCACAGAAACCACACAATTTCATGTTCCCATGAGCAATATGGGAATTCTAATTTCTCCACATTCTCACCAACACTTGTTATTTTCCTTTTTAATATCTTCATTCTGGTCACCTTAGTAAGTGTGAAGTGGCATCTCATGAGGATTGATTTGCATTACTCTAACGACTAATGATAATGAACATCTTTGCATGAGCTTGTAGCCATTTGTACATCTTCTTTGAAGAAGAACTGTCTATTCAAGTCCTTTTCCCATTTTTTTCTTGGGTCCTTGGTCATTTTATTGCTGAGTTGTCAGGGTTCTCTGTATAATCTGGATAGTAAAACCTTATCAGATGTATGATTGGCAAATATTATCTTCCACTCCATTTGATGTCTCTTCACTCTCTTGATAATGTCTGCTGATTAAACAAACATTTTAAATTTTGTGAAATTAAATTTATCTATGGTTTCTTTCATTGCTGGTGCTTTTGATGTCACATCTAAGAAACCACTGCCAAATACAAGGTCAATAAGTTTCCCTCCTGTGTTTTCTTCTCACAGTTTTACAGTTTTTGCTTTTATACGTAGATCCATTGTGAGTTGATTTTTGTATACAGTATAAGGGAAGAATCCAACTTCATTCTTTTGCATCTGAATATCCAGTTGTCCTGGTATCATTTGTTGAAGACACTATTTTTCTTTTCTTTTCTTTTTTTTAAGATTTTATTTATTTATTTATTTGACAGAGAGAGAGAGACAGCCAGCGAGAGAGGGAACACAAGCAGGGGGAGTGGGAGAGGAAGAAGCAGGCTCCTAGTGGAGGAGTCTGATGTGGGGCTCGATCCCAGAATGCCGGCATCACGCCCTGAGCCAAAGGCAGACACTTAACAACTGAGCCACCCAGGTGCCCCAAAGACACTATTTTTCTTCATTAAATGGTCTCCAAACCCTTGAAAGAATCACTTGGCCATAAATGCATGAGCTTATTCATGGCTTCTCAATTCTATTCCGTGGAATGTGTGTCCATCCTTATGCCAAGATCACACCTTTTTATATTATTATTAGAGCCTCGTACTGAATTATAAAATCAGGAAGCGTGAGTTCTCCTTTTTTCAAGATTGTTTAGGCTCTTTAGTTTCCCTTATAATTCCATGTGAATTTTAGGATCAGCTTTATCATTTCTGTAGAAAAAGCCCTTAGGATTTTGATAGGGATTGCACTAAATTTGTGAATTGTTTTGAGAGTATTACCCTTTTGATAATAGTAAGTCTTTCAATCCATAAAGAAAGGATGTCTTTCCCATAAATATTAATTTTTAAGTTATATGAAAGATACTCACTTTCAAAATATTTTAATGATAGATAGATAATATTACTCCTTTCATGGACAATACCAGATATTTTGAGTCTTTTTGCTTAATTATCAAGTAATACCATGTATGATTACAAAAGTTTTTAAAAAGATGTAATAAATATGTGAAATATAATCAAAAGCTTTACCTGCGCCATATAAATGAGTTTGGAAGATTATCCCTTTTAGAGGATTAAAATAAAGAATCGATTTTTGTGATTAAATAAGAGATATAAAGGAAAATGTGCCTTGAGAAACTTCCAAAGGCACAAGTTTAAGAATATCTGATCACAGTTGATTTATGTTGGAATTGTCATTACTAATGTGTTGGCATTTTAAGAGTGAATAATTACTTCTTTCTTCTCTTTCCAAATTAAAAAAAAAAAGATATAAGGAAATCAAACATATCAAGTTCATATTATGAGTTTAATTAATAATATAACCTGGATTAGATGACTTTCATGGGTTTCCTACTAATCTCCCTGAATAGAATTTATCCCCTAAGTCTTTAGGTGAGCAGACCAGGTAAGACATTGCCTGTCCCATAGACAGGCAGATTTTGGAGAGTGGGAGAGAAAGAGAAAGGGGTCTGAACAGACCACCACACTCAATTATTTTTCCAAAATTCACCAATCAATCATCATTTCTTCCAGACCTGGGAACTTCTTAAGGGACAGAGAATAACTGTTCCTCCCTGAGAGGGCAGTGTGCATTCTCTTTTCTGTGGAAATACGATGAGTGAGAATAAGTGCTACTCTTAACTGTCCCAGGACTCACAGAGCAGGTTAACCAACCACTTTTGACCTTGTATTGACATTTTATTTTTATCTGATGGGTACGTGTTGCACAAGCATGTAGTCAATCCATTTATAGTTAGTGTATCTTCTTTCATATAGGATTATAACTGATTCATTTACAGCACAGATCAAATCACCACAAATCCACATTCACATTCTTTATTCAAACTTCTAACTTTGGTCTAGGAATTGTCATATTCTTATATCTCTCCACTTTTCTTCACCTCATTGATCCCATATAAGATCACTCTAAATTTTAAAGCTGGGTTATTGATTTTGAAAATATGAGTAAAATGCCCAAATGGTGATTCCATAGGAAATCAGATATATGTTTCTAGAATTCAGAAGAGAGAACAAGGGTGAGGGGAAGTTCCCTGTGGTTATTGATATCAAGAGACTGGAAAAGAGGATTGAGAACAATGTAAGAGGAAAAAGAAGAAGCAGGAAATCAAGGAGAATGCAGAGACGCTCTAAAACCTAAGAGTAAAGCAGAGAAAAAGGACCTGAGACCAGAGACTGATAAGGAACAGCCTGAGATGTTGGAAACACATGAGAAAGTGGATTCACACCACCTCGTCTCTCTCTTGAAGAGAGAAATCATGTCAGAAAAAGTTTAAAAGTAGCATTGGATTGAGCATCTAGGAAGATGTTGATAATGTTGGAGAGCATAGCTTCAGTAGATGGACGAGAAAATAACACAGATTATGTTGAGCTGAGGTGAGCAGAATGAGAGAGGAGGGTAGACACAATGAAATAATTTTGGGAAGCTTGGCTCAAACAGAAGGAGATATAAAGAGTGTTACTACAAGGAAGAGAGGAAGTCTTTTTCAAAATATGGGTGAGGCTTCACCGTGTTTATATGCCAAGGGAAAAGAGAAATGGAGGATGAGGGAAGATGTAGGAAAGGATGGGATTAATGGCTGGAGCAAGTTCTCTGAGGAGAAAGGCCGTTACGGGAGTCAGTGCCCGGGTGGAAGGGTCCCTTCTAGAGTGGAAGAGTGTCACTCTTCCTTGGAGACAAAAGAGAGAAGATTCTTGCAAATACAGACTTAGAGTCTCAAATGAGATTCTTTTATTTATTAATAAACTCTTTTATTTTTATTTTATTATTTTATTCCATTTATTATTTTTTTAAAAATAAAATCAGATGAAGGCCAGTTATCTGCTGAGAGATATAAAGTTGCCAGGGTGAGGAAGGAGGCTACCAGAATTGTACATGTTTTCAGTAGCAGCTAAGGACAAGTAAAGAGGCTGCTTATCGGGGACAATTAGTATTTCTGCTGAGTAACATGAAAGACACAGAAGATTCTGAATATCTGTATACAAGCAATAATTGATCTAGAGCAGTGTGGGGGGGTCCTTCAAATTGGTTGCCAAGTGAGCAAGGTAAGGATAAACATTAAAACAGTTGGCTCAATTTTGCGGTGTATTCTTATTCCAAGTGACAAGAGCAAGATGAAGGAGATGTTAGGAAAACCACAGGTAAGCCAATGGAAATCAGATGGATGACGATCCAAAGCCACTGAAGAAATGAGTAGAGCACGCCTATGTGATGTGATGGAACGGGCCCGGCAACAATTCAGTTCATATAAATGCTCTTCACCCATTCCTGGAGACTCTTTTCCTTTTGGTTTTATCCAAATAACTTCACATAGTATTATCTGGCACTGGCGGCTTGACCTCACACCCTGGATCTGATTTGGTGAGCTGCTGTGCGTTATATGGCCTGGTTCTCCAACTTGGATTTCTGGCAGGATGTTGCCCAGGTTCCAAGCACTATAACCACAGACTCAAAACAGAGCTTCAGATTGAGGAAGTCCGCATGGTCTAGAATTTGGAGTACACATCTGCACACTGTACAAGGTGGCCCATCTTATTCTCAGCCCAAGTCCCTGGCACACCTCCTGTCACACCTTCTTGGTACTTCCCAGGAGGGCAGCCAGAACACTATAAAAGTATTGCAAATGCCTATGACCCTTCCAAGTCTACGTGGATTCCCGAACTTCAGTAACTTCATTGACAGAGTGCACATGTACACTTAAGGGGCTTAGCACTTTCCTAATATAAATTATAGTGAAATAGTGAAAATTTAGATAGCAATTCTAATATTGCTCTCCTTCTCTGCCTCCTTCTCCCCCTCCCCCTTCTTCATCCTCGGACTCTCTCATTACTGATTTACCTACCTCGTATTAGACTCTCAAAGTCAGATACAATCAGATATAGCTGTGCAAATCCATATAAATTTTCATAGCAATGTCACTTCTTTTTCATAGCTTAAATTTAATTACTTAGACCTCATGCAAGGAGGTGACACTGACTTTCAGGAATTTTATATCTTTCTGGGCAAATCCTTCTCCTTTTTATATACTTTCATGAAGTACCCAAGGGTCTTTAGTTACAGACCCTGTCTCTTAGGACCCATGCTTCTGATATACAGTCCCATGTTTCACCTTTGTCTTCAGTGGTAGAGCCAGTAAAAGTCAAGTCAAGGTGAACCCCCAGAACCACATAGAATGACTGTAGTGGGCTCTCCTTCCATAAGATCACACTTGTCCCCTTGTGTCAAGAAAAAAAGGCAAAACTACTTCTTTAAATATCCTTTGGTCTACTTATTACAGTAAACCTGTATTACATAGTATTGTTGAGGAATAAACTCAAAGAAATAATAATTGATCTACACAGGGAGACAGTGCAACAGTGAGGAAATTATACATCATGGTGCGTAGGGACATGGCTTTTAAGCTCATGAAGAGTTAGGCTCAGAAAACAACTCCACTAAATACAGACGGTAGTTAATATCTATAAACCTCAATTACCACATCCATTAAATGGGGATACAAACAAATTTCTCAAAAGGTTCATGTGAAAATTAAATGATATAATGTATATAATGTGACCGGTATAGCACATGGCCTGTAAAAGGAATTTAATAGAGGTTAGCATTATTATTTATTGCAAACTACCTTTCTGACTTAAATCAAATGGTAAGTAACTGCAAACATCGTTTGGAAACATCAGATAAGAATGATAGAGCCCATCCAAGAGGAGTCCTCAGAGCTATCGCATGAGCACATTTTCTCTTGTCCTTTCCTTACAGACAATGGAGAATAGCTGGTCCCCTTCCTCTGCTTAATACCACTTCATGTACTAGAAATCACCATTAACTGGCCTCTCTACTCACTCTTCCCCAGGCTTATAAAAAAAAAAAAAAAGTCCCATCTCACTTAACCTTTTCAAATGGGGCTTGTTTTCCAAGTCCTTCATAATCTTTGTGGCTCACCTTTGGACACTCCACATTTTCTCTCTGAATTATGAAGGCACAAAATGGATACAGTGCCGTGAGCCTGCCCAGCCCTGGCACATTGTGCAAATTGCCAGGGTGGAAGATAAGGCCAGGGAAGAGCTGATGCAGTGCTCGGATACTAACAATCAGATGTGAAGGTCTCTTTCGTTGCCATGTAGATATCTGGTTATTTCTCTTCTTACTGGTGACTTTTTTCCTACCTTTACTTTCTTTATCCTGCTAAGGCAATGTTAAAGAAAGTTAAAGAAATGTAAAAGAAAGCTAAAGAAAATAATGATAATTTGCTGTAATGTGGTAGAAATGCAAAGGGAGGTCATTGTCACCCAGATAACATGGTTAATTGTATCTATTTTCATTTGCCTATTGTCTCTTTTTATAGACTATCTTCTCAACATGCATCCTTATAATTTTAGAACTGGAAAAGACCCTAACAATAACGAAAATCAGCAGTTTTATTGTAGTATGGAGAGAAATGTTACATGTTCAAGAATACTGGTAACTTATCCACCTCTTGGAAACTCCCATTGTTCATTGGTACCTGAAGCCCAAAGAATCCAGTGGTAAATAAAAATATTCCATTCTTCTGACCAGGTTTTTCTCAAACCTATTTCATGATGGAAACTTTGGGGGGATCCGTACTTATATCCAGTAGAAATTGTGACCCAAGTAGAATACACTGAAAATGTTAATATCACCAAATTTGTTATTATACACAAAACTGAGGTCCAAAGTGGTTACTTTCCCCGTTCTCATTCTTTTTATTTTTACTCCTCTAAAATTTTACCATTCTCTCTCATGCCTTTCCCCCTAGGTATTTCTGATGCTGCATTTTGACCCAAAATGACGAAATAGGCTTTCATCATCTTTCAACAAAGAGAAACAGCAAAATTGCAGATTTGTACTTAGAAATGATTTCTTACCTATCCCTTAAAGGGCTCCTCTCCATGTACTTCCTAAAGATATGTTGCTGCAAGTGTTGCTGGAGGAAATGTGTATTAAATGTGTGTTCCTTGGCTATAGACTAGAGACTGTGGTCTTTGATCTGTGTCTGAATATGTATTTATATAGTCAGGTTTACTAGTTTCAAGTCCTGCTTAACACGTGAGGAAATGACAAAGCATGAGGTCACCATGAAATCATAAAATATCCCAAATGGTCATCAATATTAATTTATAAATGCATGTGTAATGCACGCATCTCATTTTCAGCTGGTGATTCCTAACACCCAGAAAGAGTCTCATGGAAGAGAATTACACAAATTCTCTCCTTTTAGCCTGGAAACTGAAGTCCATGGAAAGCAAACATTTTGAGAAAGAGGTCACTTTTTATTATTGTGCATGACCTGGGCAAGTGTCTTCATTTCTGCTGTAAAGAATAACCCATGTGAAAATCACATTGAGACCCTCATGTAACAGATGAGAGCAATGTACTATCAAAAACCTGAATAAGACAGAGCTTGAGAATTGATTTTCTATGTTGCTGTGACCAATTTGCTTTTCATTAGTTCCACTAACATCAGTACTAAATATATAAAAACAAGAGTTGTGTGTGTGTGTGGTGTGCCGTGGTGTGTTGTTCTGCTTTTATTTTATCTTACGATCACCCCCACAATGCTGTCGTCGTCCCATGAAAGGGCAAGGGGATGAACAATCCTCACCCTTCTCTTATTTGTCTTCCAGACCAAAATCCCTCCGTTTTCCCAAGTCAGCAAATGCCTTGTACATCGAAGCACTAAACTTGGCTCCTGAAAATATTGCCTGCTTGTTAAATCACCCACACTGGATAGGCCCTTAAAGAGCCAGACATGCCTTGAAATTAACTGCCATGAGCATATAGATCTTTCTAAGACTTGCAGTTCTCTTGAGTCTTTTCTCCAGACAAGGCTCCTGATGTTCGCCCCTGCAGAGGGCAACCAAGAGCCACGCTGCTGGTCAGAGCCATCCTTGCACCCAGAAGAAACACAGGGAGCACGGATTTCCTGGCTTGGGCTTTTGTAGGACCTTGACTGCTAATCAGAGTCATGTGAATGGCTTTAAGCTGACCCATCTTTTCTTTTTAATTTAGCAGTATGAGCAACTGCTTGGGAAAGACCAATTAGGCTGACCCACCATTCCTTCAAAGGCCCAATTGTTCTGGTGCGTGGTCAAGTACACATAATACACATGAGATAGGTTGGAGAAGCCAGATTCACAACACGGATCTATGGGCGTCCTGACTTTTAGGGACTCCAGCCCACTCCTTCTCTGTGTAGGCAGATTCGGTCATCTTTGGCCTCTCGAAGTTTGGCCCAACCCATCAGACCTCCTTTTGACTATCCTAGAACAGCTTTGTTTCATGAATTAACCTCCCTTTGTGGAGTCTAACAGCCATGAGCCAGAATGCTACTGGCTTGGTGGCAGGGAGTTTCATAGCTATGTAGTGGCATTTTGTTTTTATAAGTTCTCCAGCTGAAGTGGTCTCGTGCGCTCTCTGCATTACCATTTATAGCACAGCAAATGTGCTTTGAAGCTGACAGTGTCCTGTTCCTCTTCACTACAGTATCCCAGGACTGCACAATGAAACACGCACACAGGAGGCAGATGGCAGGATCCCCCTACACGGTTGCCCCAGTCAGGCCTATCCAACTTCAGCTCAAGGATCATACTGGCCGCTTCCATAGCTCAAAAAAGTAAATTAACTCATTATCTGAGAAAACACAAGGTTTAAAATCAAATGTCTTCGATATTGGTGGAACTTACTTATGAGCTTGTTTTCTGCTGCTTCTAGCTCCCAGGCAGTAGGTCCTTTCTAAAGACCTACACTCCCGGCCAACGTTCAAATTACTCTGAGCACACTTTAACTTTACTAAGGGCATCTCAGGATTTTTGATCCACAAGGAGCCACAGAAAGCATACGACAACTGAGAAATGAAACCATATTATAATAACGCCTGAGACCAGGGCTGTCAGAAGGTGATCCCAAGACTAGCAGCATCAACGTCAATGGCACCTGGAACCTTGCTAGAAAAGCAAACTCCTGGGCCCTACTCCAGACCGCTGAATCACGAATCGTCTGTCCTGCCAGCTGTGTTGAATAAGCCCTCCAGGTGAGTCTGACACAAGCTACACTGCCTTAGACTTTCCGAAGCTTTTAAGATTTACAAATTATTGCGACATATAGCAGTTTCGCTTCATTTCGTAATAACTTCATCAAGTCAGCCGAGCAGAGATGAACTTCTTCAACTCTTTGAAGAAGAAATTGTCCTTTATAAAGGGAATTTGTTCAAGAGGCTCCTGTTGCTAAATGTTAGAGCAAGACCAGATCATGGGGTTTCCAGCTCAACGTTCATCCCACTGCATCCTCTTCCCTGAGTAGCAAGGCTGCTGAATGGAGGCTCACCTGCCCCCAGTGATTGTCTTGACTGGGCTATCCAGGTAGAGCCCCTAATGGCCAACCACCATGAAAGTAATTTTTAAAGAGTTAGAAAATTGGATTGAATTCAGGGGACAGAACTAAGGAATGAGGAGAATCCAAATTTCCAACCAAGATAGCATATGAGGTTAAAAAAAGCAAACGCACCATGAAAAGTAGAAAAAAAGACCATTTAAGAGATGGAAGAGGGCCTGGCTTGGACATTTTTCTTAGGCCGTATGGACGGGGAAAATCAGTCAGATTCAGAACAATGCCTCTGACAAATATGGAAGCCACAAAATATTGTTTTGGCCTCCAGCACTTTCAAGACAGGTTTTCCCCCTTATTTATCTTTGCATCTCAAGTGCCCAAATCAGTGTTTCTAACTGTGACAGTAGACCAAACTTACCAGAAGTATCAGAGTAATTGTTTAAAATTCAGATTTCTGAGCAACACATTAAATTTGCCAGATCTGGAGATGAGGCACAGAATCACTCTATGCTGTGTCTCAGGTGAGCTTTTTCATTTAAGGTCACTAGCTAGACCAATGAGTTCATGATCTGCATTAGTGGGGTGTGTGTGTGTGTGTGTGTGCACATACATGCGCACATGCGTGTGCATGCATGTGTTAACGAAACAGCATTTGTAACTAAAAAGGGAAAAACAAACTTCCTTCCAACATCCAAGGAAGGCCAAGGGAAAGAGCTCTGGTTTGAACCCAAAGTAAAAGAAAAAAGTCTGACCCAGGACATAATGGAAAAGCCCTTTGTGTGAGTGATCCTTTTTTGAATTGAGTAACAAGGAAATAGTGTATATAATGGACCTATGTGCTCATGCCTGCTCAGACATATCACTACGTTATGGTGAAAATAAATATTATTTGTTCTCAAAGTACAAATATTGCACAGATATACTATGTTATGTTAAAAATATTCCCAGGCAGCATGATTCCATGGGAGAAATAAAGAGTAATCTGTGGGTCCAAGGACACAGCGTCTGGAAAATCATCTTCCCTGCCTCATGCCAAGTTCTCAATTCTACTAACAGGATAAACGTGCCTACACAGAAACACAACTGAATAGATTTCTATTTGTGTGAAAGGTTCTGACACTTTCTTCATGCCATTCTTCATCACTCAAAAATTAGGAAGTAAAAAGTCATGAAAAAAATGTAAAATAAGTAAATGAATTGGCCAACCCATCTCAAGTCAATTCAATCTGCTCCAAGTAATGCTTTTTTTTTCCTTTATGCTTAAACTAGTGTTCCCCAACATACACTCCCAGACACTATGATTTAATTGGCTTGGGATGTGGTCTGGGCTTTGGAATTTTCAAAGATCCCCAGATGATTCCAATGCTCAGATAAATTTGGGAACCGTGACTTTAAGTTAATCACATAAAGTGAAAGTAAAGTGAACACTGAGTATGGTACTCAGATGCGATTATTTTCCCTGGGTAAAGCCCTTCGATGGGTCCACTTTGTGTAGACTATAGGGTAAATCTCAAGTCTTCAGCAGGAAAAGGCAGCATTTCAGTTATCTGACCACTGCTGATCTTTCCACTTTAATTTCTGTCTTCCCACCTAGCATTTCACAGTCAAGGAATGTGAAACTTTCTCATATCAAGATATTCAACAATTATCTGTTGAATAACTGAGTAAATGAAACTGAGGAAGTATTTCCCGATAGATATCTAGAACCACTCCAACGTGCACAAGAGTAAAACTTGGAAGTGCTCTGTTGGTTTGGGAAGCAGGGCAATATATCATTTATTTTTCATTTATCAGCTAGTTTGCTCTCATTTTCAATCAACAATGATCAAATATACCAAAGACTTTGTTCTAAGCCTTAGATTGTGTCAGAGCTGGTAAGACGTGAGCCCCTGATGATTCTCCTTCCAGGTGCATTTCATTCTGAATGGTTCTTCCTCTTCTCTTTCCATCTTCTGGTTTCCGTAGCCATTCCAAGCCATACCTGAGCACACACTGGCTTGGAGAGGTGTATCTTCAGTGGAACATACCATACCTCACCGCTGTCTAGAATGAAAATGAAAGTTGAACAAGAAGGAAGGGTGGAATCACATTTCCTTTCCCTTGGCATTATATGCACACTTTCATGGATTAAACCTTGAAATCTACAGGGATACAGAAACGTTCATCTAAAGGAAGTGCATGCATTTCTTTCATCCCTTTTCCTGGTTTGGTTGCTTTTCCTGAGAAGCCACATCTCGGTCACACCCAGCCATATCCTGTCCAGCTTATCCAAAAATCTCAGAATAGCCCCTCCCATATATCCAAATAACAGCCTAGAAATATCTTTCCCAGCAATTTGAGCAGCAACTCCAACCAAAACCTTGGTCACTGTCTCACCCACATTCTTCCTGACCTCTAGTGTTTGCTTGTTTGTTTGTCTGATTGATTGATTCCCAGCTACCCACTCTGTCTTAATGAAGGTCTGGTTCTATCTTTTCAAATGATGTTAGACGGAAGGCAACCAACCTGAATTATTCCATACTACCTTGAAAACATCGTTGCTCCAAAAAGGGACTGAATCTTTTAGATTCTACAATAGAGATTTATTGTGACTCTTTAACTTAATAAAGCTACTTTAAGGGCAAAATAAACAGTCTTGGGAAAAAGCATCAGAAATTGCTACCCCTGTGGAGAGCTGGCAGCTAGCCCTCTTGTCTATCCAAATATGTAATTTCCATTGCCAAATGCAAGATAGCACATTTATAAGCAAATCCATAAACTTTCTCTGGACTTAATAGTGTGATTCTATTCAAATGTACGGCAGAAAGTAGATTTGAAATTTTAGGCACACCTCCAACCACTGAACAATACATCACATAGAAAAACATAAACAAAGGTAAATTCAGAAATTATATAATAAGGGCATGCTGGACTTATGCCAGGTCCTTTGACATTTTCCAGGAGAGCTCAGAAGCTAATGTATTTGCTCCTGGTGACACTTGTAGATAATGTATTCGTCCTTAATGAAGACATAAAAAAACCTCATCTGGACCTGGTACATTTCAGAAGTTGAAGTGGCTTATTATGATGTTTCAGGGAAGATGTTTTTGGATTTGTTGTAAATAGAATTAATACCAAAGATGAACAGGCTTTTGTGCTTAGACACAAGATAAGCAAGCATATTGAGACAACACTGATATTTAAAAGTAGCAGGACAAGGAAAAATAAAATGAATCTAAAATATTTTTTTGGCTATCTATTATGTACTGAGCCTTGTGTAAAATGCTTACAGCATAAACTCCAAGCACTGAGTTTATATTTTCAATTGGGTTTGTCTTCATTCTTGAGAACCATACCAGAAGGGCTTTGCTTAAAATATTTAAGGTACATTTTTATCTTTTTTTAAATAGATAAATGCCAGCTTATTTTTTCCAGTAAAGTTTCTATTTCCTTGTTGTTTGGGGGTTTTGTTTGGCTGAGTAAGGAGAGAAGAAGAGAGAGTAGGGGTGTAGGAAACTTCTTACCCAGTAGTAAAGTCAGTAACACCATCAGCCGACTTGGACACTCCCAACTAAGGCACCACATAAACTTGTTTTCAAGGTTAAGAAAATTAATGATTTTCCTCTCAGGGTAACATTTTTGTATCCAGTGTTGTCATTGTTTCCCTTAAATAGGCTAATTGTGTCTATGAGACTAAGTATAAATACGAGAATCTTTCTCTTTTAAGTCCCAGGTAAGGAAGAATTCCTGAGACTTAAGATTGTAAATATTTGATTCTTCAGGAGTAGGGATAAGACTCTTAATTTAAACCTGGGATCTGAATGGCCTTCAAAAATAAGTAATGATGCAAGCTGGTTATTGATTACCTCTCATATTGCAGTTTGAGAAAGCAAGGATCTGGTTCCTCATTTGATCAGAAGGAAGGGATGGATTTTTTTTAATGGAAATAAGTTTACAGTTTTTAAGTTATAATGGTAAAGGTGATTTATTATAAAAATTCAAATACCAGAAGGCAAATGCCAGAAGTCTGTCACACATGGTGTTAGATTGTTCATGGGTTAAATACACATCACCAAGAAGCCATAGCAATAATCATTATTCTCATAAATCTGGAAATACACTTTGCAACTTATGTGGGAGTTAAAGGAAAATCGGGATGTATCAAGGTACAGGAAGAGAAGAAGGAATCGAAAATGGGATGGATTCTATTCGTAAATATATGAACTTTACCACCCATTAAAAATATCTACCATAAATGGCTGTTAAAAAAATTAATTGAGATAGCATAGGCAATGTCCTTACAACATAATGGGCGCTAAGTGAATATTATTTCTCCCTTCTCACCTTCTTTTTCACTGCCAAGAAACTGACATTATCCCCAAGCTTCTTGAGCAACTTTTTAAACTGGTCTCCCAAATCTTATATTTATGAAAAGATTAGGGCAATAAACAAATGGGAAAAAAATGCTCAAGGTAATTATTCATCAAAAAAATACAAATTAAGATACGGTATCACCAACAAATGGAAGAATGACTACAGTTGAGAATATAAAGGGTTGAAGAGAATGGAAACTCTTGAATTGTTGATGGGACTGTTAACTGATGCAATGACTTTAGAAAAATATTTGACAGCACCTACTAAATCTACGTACTCTATGACCTGTAATTCCACGGCTGAGGACATACGCATCGGAATGAATGCTTTTGTCCTCCAAGTTATATATACAATAATTGTCACGTAGTAGCCCCTCACTGGAAAAGAACAAATATTCATCAACAGTAACATGAGTAAATAAATTGTGGTATATAACTAGAAGGGAATCCTATATATCCATAAAAGAATGAATGAAAGATACACATAATAATGTAGGCGAAACTCACAGACATAATGATGGAGAAAGAAGTCAGGTGCAATAACATACATTCTATACATTTCTTCTATATAGTTCAAAAAGAGGTAAATAGAATAATGGTTCCCCTTGGGGCATATACTGACTGCAGTGTGGGGTGGGAACTTTCCAGAGTGCTAGAAATGTTCTATATCCTACTATGTGTGGTGTTGAAATTAGTTTGTGCAATATGCAAAAATTCATTAAGCTCTTCATTTAAAACCTGTGCCCTTTAGTGTGTGTGTGTGTGTGTGTGTATGTGTGTGTGTGTGTGTGTATATATATATATATATATATAATAAAACTCAATTAACAGAATTAAGCAGTTCAACACCAAACCTGAGATCCAATTAAAGAAAAAATAAAAAGAAGTCTGAGTCCAAATGTGTTTCATCAACTTTTTGTTACAGTTTAATGTTGTTCTATGTTTATGTATCTCTTTATTTTGTAGATTTGAGAAAATTGTAGCCTAGGAACTAGTAATTTCATACCCCAATACATCTAACATATCTAATTGTTTTTCTGAAACTGAAAAAGAGCCCTAGTATAATAACAGAAAATATTTATTTTTTATGAAAGAACAGACACTGCTCTCAATAATCATACACATTATTTTCTTTCATTCTCAAATCAGACTTATGAGGTAAATTCTACTATTATCTTTATTTTACAGACAAGGAAACTGAGGCATAGAAAGGTTAAGGAGCTTATGTAAGATTAGCTAGTAAATGATGAAGACAATGGCAGACCTTTAGAATCTATGGCTCTCTCAATCCAAAGATGATAGAATTAAGCAGTACACCGAACCGTCACGGGACCGCCATAACTGTTCAGATTTTATGTCAAATAACTCAAAGACTAAGCAGAAGATACTCCAATTCACTCCATGGTATTATTTTCTTCAAAAAGGTAAAGGGATAATTCATTCTATCTTTAGGAGGTAAAGTTCTTTTGTGGCTTCTTGATCATTTTCCTATTAGCTTGTTGGCTATTTCCTCAACAACTATCTCTCCTCAACTAATGGTAGAATTCCATTTCTTTGTTACTTAAACAACAGAGAACTTTTAGGCACAATTACTCTGCTGACTGATTGCCCTTCCCACTTTTTCTCTGCTTCATTTCTTTGAGAAAACATCTAAGATCAACTGTAAGCTATTTGTGGCCCCCATTCATCTGTTAGTATTTGAACACGTTGATGAATATTTCCCAAATGAAGAGATAAGGCTGATTTCTTGTGGAAGGATGAGCTATTGAGAAACTGAAGGTATGGCATGACTTTGCTAGACTTAATGAAACAGGACATTAGGCTAACATTTTAAAGCACACTCCTCCCCCCTCCCCAGAAAAGAAAAAAAAAGAAAAAAATTAAGCAGTTTTATTTTTTAGTGTTTCTAACATGCATATTTATTCCAGCAGACATTATCAATATTAATATTGTATTTGATCAATTTCTAAATAGTTTACTCTTTGTTTAACAAGTAACTTTCCTTTCTATAAATGCTTCTGTACATAAATACTATTTTCAAGGGAATTCTAGTACCCTTCCGACAAAACATACTTATAAGAGGTGATGTTCCCCACAGACCAAACAAATAAGGAGGAGTCTGTTCATCGGTCTAAGAGCCAAGGTGACTGAAATTTAAATGACGCCAGTGAGCTGCTTCTGCTAAGGCTTCCCCTGGCCCATAACCAAGTCAGACAGCAACCAAAGACTCAATAGAAACAGAGTTGACGTTAAGATTTTTCTTTTTTCTATTTAATGGAGGTGACAGTGTTTTTCCTCTCCTCCAATTCTCACTTTTCACTTCTAAATGAATCTTTAAAAAAACCCAACTTTATTTTTTAGAGAGGTGTTAGGTTTATAACAAAATCGAGAGAAGGTACAGAGGTTTCTCATACACCCTCCTTCCCCAGGCACGAAACACATGACCTCCCCCAGTATCCACATCCCCACCAGCGCCATACATTTGTTTTAATTGATTAGCTGACGTTGACACGTCATTATCACCCAAAGTCTGTACTGTATTTTCCAGTTCACTTTGGGTTTTGTACATTCTATGGGTTTGGACAGATGTGTAATGACATGTATTCATCATTATAATATCGTACAGAGTATTTTCACTACCCTAAAACTCCCCTGTGCTCGCCTGTTCTTCTCTCCCCCTCGCCCCATCCACCAGCTCTGGTGATCACTGATCTTTTTACTGTCTGCATAATTTTGTCTTTTCCAGAATGTCATAGAGTTGAAATCATATAATATGTAGCCTTTTCAAATGGGCTGCTTTCACTTAGTAAAATGCATTTAAGATTCCTCCATGTCTTTTCATGGCTGGAGAGCTCATTTCCTTTTAGCGCTGAATAATATTCCACTGTGTGGATGGAACACAGTTTATTTCTCCATATACTTACTGAAGGACATCTTGGTTCCCTCCAAGTTCTAGGAATTGAGTTGAGCTGCTATAAGCATTTGTGTGCAAGTTTTTGTGTGGCCATACATTTTCAACTCCTTTGGGTAAATACCCAGGAGCACGATTGCTAGAGCGTATGGTAGGAGTGTGCTCAGTTTTGTGAGAAAGAGCCAAACTGTCTTCCAAAGTGGCTGAACCATTTTGCATTCCCACCAGCAATGAATGCGAGTTCCTATTGCTCCGCTAAGTGATTCCTAATGGGAGAAAATTTCTATGCATTTTACGCCTTCTTGAGTAACTCGCACCCCTCTTTGCTTTGCTCTTCTAATCATCGAGCCATGAACGTCACCAGTATTGATCACGATCTGTAGACCGTGGGGTTTTTTTTGCAACAGTTTCAGAGGGAATCAATTCAACATGAAAATTAGAAACAGAAGACAATCTCATTTTTGTCAAAAACAACATTCAAGAAAAATGCAAAAGCAAATAAAACAGAAATAATTCAGAAATAAGGCATTATGGAAGACTACCTGTTTTCCCAGTTTGTACAGCTCTAATGCCTTGGACTTGAGCATTAACTCAGCAGGGGCCTTCCCTGCAAGATGGCACATGCTGTTATTCTTCACCACAAATACTAGGCATCCAGGAGGAAAGGATGATTGCAAACTTAACTTTAAAAGAGAGAGAGAGAGAGACTCATGTAGCAAAAACAAAACCAGTCAATACAATGGAATTAAAAAGAGGTGTTGTTTTTATTTTCAAGTACAGTCTGAGGATCTTGGTAAAACCTGACCGTGATTATGAAACACAGCAGCTTGCTAAGGGACCGGGGCTTTTCCAGTCCAGATGCTTTCATTCTATTCTGTTTCTCCGGCTAATTCAAGGTTAGATGTCAGGGCTCCATTTGTTCGAATGCTATGAACCATAAATAGCTCTAGCTTTGGATGGCTGGAAGACTCCTGGAAGTTTTGAGAAATGAGAACAAATGGTCGTGTAGGTTTCAAAGTTGGCTTGCACCTTTCCTCGCCTTATTTGTTGTTCTGTTTCATTTTGTTTAACTGTGTCTGCCTGTGGCACATAAGTCCACTTAGTCCTTTGGGCTGAACTGTGACCTGTGACCTCCCTCCACTTTAAAATAGACCATTCGCATTTGGGCAAAGTCCAGATCTGCTTCCAGCTTGAAACCTAAATGCTCCGGCCTCTTCGACACTCCGTTCTTACTACTGTTCACGTGCAAGTTACAAAAGCCAGAGCGATCTCCACCCTCCATCAAGGGCAGAGCTCCAATTTAAGAGTAATGGCTGGAGTAGGTGTTATTTGTACCCTGTGTCAAGCGGTGATTGTTCACATCTGGCTGCAAGCTGAATAGGGCTTTAGATTATTCAGAGCAGTGCAGAAAACTGGCGGTGAGGGGGCGGGGGTTTGGGGAGGTGGTTTTGACTTATCTTGTGGTTTTCAGGCAACTAATGAAGTGACCTGATTAATACAGAAACATAATCAAGCATGTTGCCTTTAATAATAAGGGATCACATGGGCATATAGCCATTCTTACCAATGCCCCAAATTCAAAAGAATGAGCCTATTAAAGTATCAAAGTCAAATTGGCATTTTTGCCTGTAAGCTTCTCTGAGAAGGGTATTGATTACGACCCAACAAAGAGGTTGCCAGTCGTGTGTGCGTACATGTTAATATCAGCTGTGGTTTCACACCTAATTTCTCCATAGCACAGAAGCAATGATATTTACAAATCTTATTTCTACTCTCGTCTTCTCCTTCCCTTTTTCTCCTCCTTGGCCCTTCTGTATAATGTACACGAAGAGCACATGATTAGGGCTCAGTTCTTATACCCGAGGATTAGAGTGAAGCCACACGTAAGAGCTGTGTGAATACTGAGAGACTCTAAGACATCCCGGCCACTGCTTTTTCTTGAGAGAAATCTCCTGGGGTGAAAAGCACACAGAACATCAGTTGCTATTCAAATATTTCATCTCATGCACTGAGGCAGAGCTGCATAAAAATGTGTGTGGAGTACATACCATTCTGTGTGACAGAAAAATAGAAATGTGGATTATAATTAGAGAGCGCCTAAAAAAATCCACTACATCGGAAGCTAGACACAGATTTGAAAAATTAAAACAATATAAAAAATAGAATTTCAACCTAAGAAGACAATTTATTCTTCAATAAACCTGAAGATCTGCTTAGGGTTGTCTTTTTCCCTGAAATGCTCCTTGCTACCTCTTCCAATCTTAATTTGCTAAACAGAGTGAGTCCTAGAGCAACAGATAGTAAAATATACCAAAAATATATACGAATTGCCCTGTCATTCTTTTAATATCATACAATGAGATAATGTAAATTAGTCAGATAAGGAGATGATTAAACATGTCTTTTTTTTTTTAACTACACAATTGAACATCAAAGAAATAATGAGGAAAAGATTATTTTTAAGCTGTTATCTCAATAGCTGCCCTTTAATTCATTTTTAGGTAGGGACCTTGCATAACACATGCGAAACCCCGAGAACAAAAGGTGTCAGTGGTGGTGCTCCGAGGTACAAGACTGCTCGGGACATCTGTCTACCTCGGCAAGGCTGCAGCCCTCAGCGAAAATACATAAGACTGGGTTAGGATAGCATGCCCTTTACTGCCTTTTATTTTATAAATCTTCATGAGAAATCAGCACCAGGAATAAGAATTTTGCAGGAATGCCCCTTACTCCTGAAACAGAGATGATTTCTACATTCAGAGTCTGATTTTTCTAACGTGTAATTCACAGCCGTATGATCTGTGTGATGGAATTCATTCTCTTCTGGGCTATTGAAAAGCATGACTTCCACGAAATCAATGAATGTTCAAGACGACAACCGGAAGTGTCTTTCTTCCTCCGGGGGCTCTTTTTTTTTTTTCTACTGAGTCCATCCTTGGGAGACCATAGGCAGTCATCACACCTTGATCATCCTCTCTTGCCCTCTGTACATTCGGCAGGAGCCAGTGTTCCACAAGCTTTGTTTTTAGACTTGGTGCTTCCGTTGATAAGCCCTGAGGATTGCACTTTGTCCTCTGTGATGTCGGAGTGCCCACAAGGGACAACCACTTCTGGTATTCACATCTTTGTGGAGTGCCTTCTCCTTAAATCTAGGCTGGGCCTGAAACTTGTATTGAACAACAACGATGGAAGCTGTGTTGTCCCAGTTCCAGGCCTGAGGCTGGAGAAGGCCTGGCAGCCTCTGCTTTTGCATTCCTGAGAGCCCCGGCTGCCCTGTGACAAAGTCTGGCTACCGGGCTAGAGACAGAAAGGAGGAAAATGAATTCCCCAGCTGAAAGAGAAAATGGAAGTCACAGGCCTAGGACCCCCCGTCAGGCCACGTTGAGCCATACGCCTCCTACCATTCCAACAAACCATTCCCTTGTGCCACGATGAGAAAAGATAAAAGGGTGGTGGTTTTAAGCCATAAAAGTTTAGAGTTGTTTGTTCATAGTGGCATACGACCAAAATATTTCTATTGACTTGACTGCTTTTACATTTGAAAGAGTCAAATAGAATTTATTTTCCACAACCAATCATATGCAAGGTCCCCTTCGATTAGGATACTGTATCCAGCATCCCCAGCTTCTACTCAGTCTCCTAGATTGAGAGTCTCTAAGAGACAGGTTAATGCTATTCTGAGAAGATAGATGTCTTTAACAGCTTTAGGTCTTTAAAAGTATTAGCTCAGGTGTTCCTAGGTGGTTCAGTTGGTGAAGCATCTGCCTTTGGCTCAGGTCATGGTCCCAGGGTCCTGGGATCAAGTCCTGCATTGGGCTCCCTGCTCAGTGGGGAGTCTGCTTCTCCCTCAACCTCTGCTCCTCCCCCCACTCTCGCACATACTCGCTCTCTCTCTCTGTCTCTCAAATAAATAATCTTTAAAAAAATAAATAAAAATATTAGTTCATGATTATCTGGAGGAGCTTGCTACTTCCTTCCTCAGTAAACACACTTTTTCATGTTCCCTCTATTCTTGGTAAACTCCCAGATGAAGAACAACTTTCGAATCCAGAAAACCCCTATGGGAAACTGGAAGAAAGACAAGAAGGACTTCAACTCAATAGGACACATTCCAATCTGGAAAACAAAATCTCCCTGGACTCCCTTGATCTTCCTGGGGGTAGAGTGAGCCCAAGATGATATTCCGTTTCCACATCACATCTATTCACTCACTGAGCAGCAAATGAACTTACAAAGGGCGCTACAATGGGTCAGAAGTGCTATTTTCCTTTCTGCTACTTATTTTTTTTAACCTTTAGTAACTAGCAAATGTAAGGCGATAAAGTTCAAGAGTAATCTATTTCTCCCAGATCTTTTGAAGCCAACTAGATTAAAAAAAAATCCATCACAGTTGAGACATTCTTTTCTTTTCTTCTTTTTTTAACATTTGTTTCAATATTTAGTGCAGAGCTATTCAGAAAGGATAAGCATATGAAATGGATGGATGGGAGGATGGAGATACATAAATGAATTTATGAATGAAGGAATGATACCAAATTAAGCCGAGCATGAGAAGGTGAAATACTACAGATATATCTCATATCGAATATTTATTCAGGTTTATCATTAGAAGTTAAAATAGAGCCATATTTGGAAGGCAGGAAGAATGCTAATGTAGTCCTGGGAAAAGAAAACTGGAAGGTTAGTGGACTTGCAAATAAAGTAGGGAGAGCAAAATAAATCCCCAGTTGTCTGGGATGGGAGATGGTTGGACAGAGGCCTGCAGTATCCTGTAGGCACCGCAGAGCCACTCCTGGACACCACTCACGCATCCTTCAAGTCTAGAAAAATTAAGCAGAGAGAATGCAGAGGCCAGGAAGCTTGCCAACCCCACTGTACCAGACAGATTCCAGCACTTCTCAGTAGTGTCCATTTGGCTGATTTCTAGGAGGAGCAGATTTTGAAGTCAAATATTAGACACAGTACATAATAGCAGAAAAAAGTTAGTGAATGACTGCAAATGTGTCCACTAATTGTGATATAAGCAATGAACAAAAAGCACAAAGGGGGGTGAAAGTATGAAGAAAATTGCCAGTATCACCTAGGGGAAAAAAAAAACTAATAAATGTGCAAAATAGGAATCCTAGAAGGCAGAATTAACTACTATATAGATGGAAAGTAAAAAGGGGTGGTTGGTACTTTTAGGGCACCCCTAACCTGTCTTTGTTCTAAAGGTACAACATTTCAAATATCTTACTCTAAAATGTAAGGGTTAAAAAAACCCACTGATTTATTCCCTCCTAATTCTGCAATTTGGGCTGAATTGTCTTTTAAATGGCATAAATTGGCATGGCTCACCTGGGGCTAAGAACATACTTCCACAATGGCTCACTCAGTAGTCTAGCAAGCTGATGCCCCTTGTCAGCCTGAAGCTCAGGGTCTGCCAGAAAGGGCCTTTGTTCCTTCTCTACTGACCCCTTTCTGCAGTTAGATTCATCCATCTGCTGGCTTTCAATGATTCAAGTCCTTTCCACATGCAAAATCTATTTACTCCCCATTATGACCCACAAAACTTCATCTCATTAAAACACAGTCTTAGGCTTCAAGTCCAGATATTCATGACCTATATCCAGGTGCAGATAAGGGTCACCAGGCATGGCTCCACTTGATATGAAGATCTGTGAGCAAATGAGAGAGACTTTCTCTCCCCCACATCCCCAACATACAACTCTCAACCAGGAACAGGAAAATCATAATAGAAACTCCCATTCAAAAAAGGGAATATGGAAGGCACATAGTAATCATTGGTCAAAGAAATTCTGAAATCTGTTAAGGTAAAACACAGGGTTCCTCGATTCGGGTCTGGGATTGTTTTCCCATGACTATTGGATCTGCCCTCTGACCTGCCCTTCCTTTTCCATAATAAATAACCCGTATTTGTAGATGGGGAGCTTTCTCAACCTACTTCCTGCCAATAGAATACCACGGGTCCACAAGGTCCTGTTAATTCGGAACAGTGTCTGCCCCTTTTAATCCAAATTGGAAGTCCTTCGCTAATACAATTATCTGAACAGTTTTGTAGATTTCCATTGAATCTCATTGTAGTTCATTCATCTCATTACTGTGGAACAGATACATGTCACAGTAACAAATCTGTTCAAAGAAGACTCCTCTGTAGTCTTGGCCATGGCATGATGTCCTATAATTCTTAGAGGTCCTTTGTTTAGCTGAGGAACTCAATGTGGTACACCTTTAAGATTCTCAGAAACCCTACTGTCTGGCAGAGGGGGGTCTAGGAAACATCACTTTAAGTCTTTCAAAAGAATGAACAAATGCTCTTAAGACCTGACCCTAACCCAGACACCACATTTTACCTACAACTACCTGATTTGATCCTTGCCCTAAGGCCATTTATAATTCTGAGAATCATATGAAAAATGGAAAAGCTGAGAATGAGAAGCAACTTTATATTTGAATGAACCAAATCCCGGCTTCTTTTTATTTATTTTTAATTTTGCTTGACAACTAAAATTCCCTTGTTAATGCATCTCATGCCTTTTACCTTTATCAGAGGAAGTACATTTGCACTTTCAGCCTTCTGCTTGGAAATCTCCATAGCCAGATCCACAACCCGATTAAGTATCCTCCTTCTCACCTGCCTTACTGCAGATGGCAGTCTCACACTCACTTCTCTGTCCATCCCATTCCATCCAGGAGCCAAGAGCAACTTCCTTCCATTTGCCCAGTTTATAGGCAAGGTCTCCTTGAGGCCCTTTAGAGTTCCCCCTGCCCCCAATCCCAAAACCAATTAATACGATGTGATTCAGCTTTTTGTTACAGTAGCATTCCATTTTTGGGTACCAATTTTTTATTTCGTTTTCTATTGCTGCCTGCCAAATCACCCCAAAACTTAATAATAATTTAGTATTGCTCACAAGCACCCGTGACAGGCAGTTTTTCTGCTTTGCCAAGTGCTGACTGATAGCTAGCAGGTTTAAAATGCCCTCACTCATAAGATAAGTTGGTGCTGGCTGGCTGTTGGCAGCCCAGTTGAGGCTGTCTGCCTGAGACCTTTGGTCTCTCTGCTGGCTGAGTTCCTGGGTTAGTTCTCTGTGCGCTTATCTTGAATATTCGCAAACATGAAGTTCTCGGGGAAGTTAGACTTCTTAGGGGCTGATTTCCACAAGCACAAAAGTAGAAGCTGCCAGGCTAGCGTAAGGCTCAGGTCCAGAAATGGCACTACCTCCTTTCTGCCCCATTCCATTGTTTAAGGCAAGTCACATGCAAAGGGAGTTGACCCCGGGAGGTGTGATTTACGGGGGGCCACATACATTAACAGTCTGTCACCATAAAATCCAGTTCCCTTGCCTACAAGGGAATTATAGGACAGCGGTTCTTAAAGTGTGGTCCCCAGACCAGCAGCATCAGCATAACCGGGAAACTGTTTCCAAACACGAATTCTTGGGCTGCCTCCCAGACCTCCTGAATCAGAAATGCTGGAGACAGGTGCACAGATCTATGCTTATCAAGCCTTCCTTCTGATGCAGACAAAAGTTTGAGAATCCAAGCACAAAGGAAACATACAAGATTGTGTTTGTGTCATATGTGGAAAACGTTACAGCGTAACCAACAAGTAAACTTTTAATATGAAGTAGTTAACTCGTACTTTTTAACTTGATATTGGTTATAAGAAATCTGTTTTGCTAGCAGTGTTGTAGGACTATTATTATTAACCATTCTCTAGAATATAAGCATGGCTGATAGTTAACAATTATCCTTGTTTCTACACACACCTTTTTTCTATTTCTTTTCACTCTTCCATCATTGCTGTCGTTGGTTTGTTGTTGTTTGATATTCTATTTCAATGATCAGTATTTTTGTCACACACGGTCGTTTATTCCCAGGGATGTGAATGAGGAGGTGGACGATAAAGAAGCTAGCATATGTGATAAATGTCACCAGAGCCACGAACACTTTTTTCCTGCAAAATTATTTTTGGAAACAACTTGAAAATGTAAATTTCTGAGGCACCCCCTGAGTCAGTAGGGGGTTAGCATCTCGTCCAAGGACGTTGGGTGGGGAAAAGATGATACTTCTATATTGCTCATTCTCCGGTCCGCTGAGATTACGCATGTGCCATAACTTTAGGCTGCCCCACAATCCTCGGAAGCATTCAGGTGTTTGCAAAGTTAACCTCTCAAAATATTGCAACTGGAAATGGCCTATTGAATTCCATTAATTGATTAAATTCTCCATGCCATTAGAGCAACACGTCTGACGGCCAATAAAAATGAATCAAGGGAAGTGGTCTGTTGGGGATGAAAAGACAAAAATAAAAAGGATTCAAATATCTTCTTGGAACCAGAGAAAAATTTGTAGTGTTGTTCTCTTTTCAAAAGTTCTATGATCAAATGACATTTGTAGCCTGAGAAACTTGATGAGGTACTAATAAGAGCAGTTGTGGTCAGAAAAGCCTTGAGCACGTTCTATTTCCTTTATGTCAGCAAATGCTTATGGATCACATTACATGTGCCCAGCACCATTCCACACCACAGAGTCCCCATACCAGTCTGTGCCGTAGGCAGTATTACTACCCACGTGTTACAAATGGGGAAACAAAGTCACATAGCAAGGTTGGGATGTGAATTCAGACCTGCTGCAGAGTTCCTCCTGCTCCTGGCCACAGTGTCAAATGGAACCTTGGCATTGATTTTAGACTCTCACTCTGAAAATATCTGTTTATGTACCAATATGGCAGATTTCGAAGAAGTTAAAAACATATTCTCACAGTCTAGCCATCTCAAATGGAAGTAGGGGCTAGCATCATAGAGCAGATAATGAGCTTCTCCGTGCACAGTTGCTTAATTTTATAAGGTCCTGAACACACTCCATCTCATTTGATTCACAAAATTCTCAAAAGGGCTTTATTCCAACCTGACTTTATGGGGGGAAAGAAAAAGGCTTCAAAAGATTAACTAATTTTGGCAGTTTGTACAACCAGTAGGTGCCACAGCCACAATTCTTTGCCAGTGTGCTGATGTCAAGTCCCATACTTTTCCTGGAAACCCCAGAAATTCTCAAAAGTCAAGTAACAATTCACCAAGAAAAAGGAACAGGGGAGATTATAACTAATTTCCTCAGGCTTATTTATACATCTGAACAGCAAAATCCCTGAGATATATGGTCTTTAAAATTAGACATAAATTTTTATTTTACTTTATTTATTTGTTTTTATTTGTCAGACAAAGCACAAGGTGGGGGTGGGGGCAGGCAGAGGGAGAAGCAGACTCCCCGGTGAGCAGGCGGCCCCACGCGGGGCTCGATCCCAGGACCCTGGCATCGTCACCTGAGCTGAAGGCAGATGCTTAACCGACTGAGCCACCCAGGTGCCCCTATTTTACTTTATTTCAAATAAAATTTAAAGTAAGACTTCTAATATATCTCCTATGCTTACATTTTAATCTCTTTCTTTCAGTGGGAGAGACAGAAATGAAAATAGAGACAGACATCCGGGGTAACCCAGTCCCTGCTTTAGGGGTGCCCACAGGCAAGGGTGTGATGCGAAGCATAGTGACCTTTCCCAAGTATGTTCCAGGAGGCAATTTCTTGACAATCATAGCTGTGGTGACATGACATCGTTTTTCTTTCCTTAGAATACAGAGACCGGCAACTAAAGATAGGTAGCGCTTGGCGGCTTTCCCGACTGGGTAAGCCTGTATTCCTGATAATCAGCTCCATGACCCCATGCCCGCTCTGCCTCCCTTCAGCATGCTTCCTGAGCAGCCATTCAGTGTAAGAAAGCTTTGAGCAAAAAGATATGAGGAAGAAAAGAATGCATGCAAAGAGAAGATGGAATATTTGGGGAGGGCATCCACAAAAGCAAACCATCAGGAAGCAATGTGGGTTACAGCTAAGTGGGCACTCGTGGGTGGGTTGCAAGAAGGGCAGGACTTGAGAAGACTCATATTACAGGGCATCCGAGGAGACCAACTAGTCCCCATTCTGCCTTGACTGCGTTGATTGGCACCACCCACCGCAGTCAGCTTCGCTCCTGCTGAAGCTAAGTGAATGCTCAGCACCGTTTGTTGTGTGAATTTGTGTGTAACGTGTGTGTCCTGGGCATTCAGGGCCAACATCGTTTCCATTTTTCCCCCTGTCATGCCTCATTTCAGAGTAGTGTAGTCACGGTGGAGAAACCATGGGTGCCCATTTTAACAAGAAGGAAAACAAGAATCATAAAGCCTGCATTGCCTACATCTGCTCCTCTCACTTCCAAACCAGAGGAGGGGAGGAAAGGAGAAGCAGCAAATCTCACAACAGGGGATCCCGTGTTTGCCTCAATGTCCCGTTTTAACTAAGAGGCAAGTATGTGTAATCCCTTCCGAGAATCGGATTGCTGGTTGGCGGGGGCCCCGGGGGCCAGAGCACCTGCGCAGTGAAGGGACACGATGCTCTGTGAAGGGTACCAGCCGTGGTCTTTGCACGTCACATGCTTAGCATCTGACCAAGGACTGCAGCTGTGTCCGAGGGCCCGTTGCTTACAGAAAATAACTAGAGCTCTGTCGAGACCAGCTCCTTGCTGCTTTTCTCTCTGAATCTGACTACATTCTTTCTTCACTCTCTGTCCCTGCCTTGTGTGGCTTTTGAGCCAAAGCCTGAGACATTTATCCAGTTTATCAATGTTAAATACAGAAGGCGTGATCTAGGAGTCCCTGAAACATCAGGAGAGCTGTAGGGATGGATAGTGGAAATCGGACGGCACTACGCAGAGTTCGCTTGGCTGAGAGTCAGAGATCTCCGAGCACACTACGGATAGGGTCTCTCCTGTAGTTTCACACCATTGCCTGGTATGGCAGGGGCTTTTCTGTCCTATTTCTAATAGTGCTGGGCCATGCCTGGCAGAAGGAATGAGTGGCAGAACTCACCAATGAACTGGCAAAGAACTGAATGCTAATTGATGTAAATGGGACTAGATCTGGACTTTTATGTTGGTTTTACAGTTTACTGACTTGGGTAACTTTCAGAAAGTAGCTTATTTTTAAATACTCTGCTTTTCTTCCTGTTAGCTTCCTTCTATTTTCCTTCTTTCCGTCCTTCCTCTTTTCTTTCTTTCTTTCGTTTGTTCATTCATTCTTTCTTCTTTCCTTTGTCTTTAAGGTAATATGAGAAGACAATTCCATAGGTAATGAACCCAAGTCTGCCTACAGGAACGGAGTAGTTGTTTTCTGAAGGCACACTGGGTGCTGTTGTATCCTAACTGACATCTTTCTAAAAATTGTGCATTTTCTTAAAAAAGAAGGAAATCATGCCATTTGTGACAACAAGGATGAAACTGGAAGGCATTATATTAAGTGAAATAAGCCCGACAGAGAAAGGCAAATACTTCACGGGATCACTTACATGCGGAATCTAAAAAGGAAAAGAAAAAGCTGAACTCGTATAAAGAAAGAGTAGAATGGTAGTTGCCAGGGGCTGGGGGTGGGGGCAGGGGTTAAGATGATAAGAGAGTATACACTTTCAGTTTTTTTTTTTCTTAAGATTTCATTTATTTGAGATTGAGAGTGAGTGAGAGAGAGAACACACGAGCAGGGACAGAGGGAGAGGGAGAAGCAGGGAGCCCGGACGCACGGCTTGATCCCGGGACCCTGGGTTCATGACCTGAGCCAAAGGCAGATGCTTAAACGACTGAGCCACCCAGGTGCCCCTACATTTTCAGTTTTAAGAATAAGGTGCAGATCTAATGTAAAACATAGTGACTAGTTGATAATACTGTATTGTATAAATTTTCCAAAAGGGTAAAACTTAAATGTTCTCAACCCCCCCCCAAAAAAGATAAATATGTAGAGGTGATGAATGTGTTACCAGTTTAGCTGTGGGACAGGGGAATCCCGTCATGTCATACATGTATGTTGACTCATCACATTGCATACTTTAAATGTCTTGCCATCTTATTGTCAATTATATCTCAATAAAGCTGAAAAACATTTCAAGCTGAAAACAAAAATAACAAGCCCCCAAAAATGTGCATGTCCTTCCTACTGGCAATTTACCTTCTCTCCCATTTATTCAACATTCTGGAAAAAAGATGGTCCCGTCATGCTGATTCTCTGCTCTGGATCCAAACCAAAATTATAGTCACAAAAGAGTCCTGCATAAGTAATTCTGCAGAAGTTTTGTTTTCCCACTAGAAACCAGCCTGAGACAAGAGTGCAGACAGAACGATACCCACCAAGACCATTGAAGCCCAGAGCCATCACTGAACATTCACTGGGTGACGTTAGCCGGCCAGTCAGCTGTGTCCTCACATCTACTATCAGACGTGCCCGTGGGTTTGAGTATTAGAAGAGAGGACCATGTTAGTTCCTGTAAGCCACACTGAATTAAATATACACCTTTCTGGAAAATTCTCAATAGGGAAAGAGCAATATGTGAGATTGGACAACAGCTTACCAGGCACCCGGCTGTCAGTGTAGATGGAGGGCACTGTTTAAGTGGCAGGTGCTCTCAAACTGTGGTTCATGGTGCATCCAATCAAGATACTAACGTCCAACTAATTAATAAAGTCCCTAGGCTTACTAATGAGCTTTAAAACCTGCATAACAATGATATTACCCCATATTTTTACACAGAATCTATTATTTATGATATAAAAAAACTCATTTCGTAGTTCTTGGCTGATCTTTAGAAGTTGTGACAGAAATCCGCATGACCTCCATGTTGTTGGTTCATCATTTCCCTTGGAAATATCCATCTCTGTTATCACCCCCACATGGCATCCACATTTTTTTCCATTTTCCTTCCAATCGCTTTCCTGAACTTTACTTATCATATTTAGGATGGTGCCATCCTTACTATCATAAGACTAAGGACAGAACAAATTGAGGCAATGGCCAAGCTTCCTCTTTTTTGGAAACACTTGTTCAATTTTCCCCATGAAGAAAGAGGCTGGGAAGGTAAGTGGATTTTGCACTAAAACTGAACTGACTCTGTTAATTTCACAAGAATAGTTAGAAAAAAACCTACCAGTGGCTAACACAATATTACCATTGCCTACTTACCCTCGGTGGGTGGCTTAAAATGTGGATCACATATGATAGGATAGCAAAGAAATTCAGATCGTAAGAAATGCAACTCTTAACGCTGAGTCAACGTTAGGAATCTCCTGCTTGCCTTCTCTCTGGTGAGAAGCAAGGTTTTATTTTACAGTTTTGAGTATGAGATTAATGCTAGGAGATTATTTTTTTTAATCTCACCAGCTTCTACTTGGCATGAAAATTCTTCAAGACAAATAGGTTCAAAAGACATTTCTTTAGAAATACCAGCTACTAAAGCAATCATAACATATTTAATGATATGATTAGAACATTTTGATGGTTTAAATATCAATGGCAAGAAGTAAAAATCTTTAATGTTTATGGCACTTTCTCTTCTGGTTAAAATTCGGTGAAGTTGGTATCTGGAATGCTAATCAGAATATTTGCTACCCATGAAAACAGCAAGTCAGCCATGAAAATGCCTGTCTTATTAACTGTGAAAACTGAAACACAGAGGGAAAATATAATCTGTTTTAAATATATTCTAGCATGCAGAGAAGTGGAATGTGTTTGGAAGGTTATAACTGGCATATCCTCTTGCTGTTTTCTACGATGTGTTTATGTAGAATTAGCAGAGCCCCATGATGAGGCACAGAACGAACTAGTGACCTGATATTCTTGTCTGGAAAGCCTGGAGGAGGATATTTAAATAGAGTATTTTATTTGTATTCCTAGGTGCTAAGGTAATATCTATTTTTTAAGAAAATAGATTTTCTCCAAAAACATATGCAAAAGGGTTACAATTAAACCTCCTCACTTCCAGAAGTATGTAAAATTTTCCACCCTTGAAACTATAGCATATGTACTTCTCAAAAAGACAAAAAAATATTAGCAAACCACACACATATGTGCACACACTGGGAAAATTGGACTGCCTTTCTTGACTGAGTGAATAGATTCATTTATTGACTCCTGAGTCTCTATTTGAATATAAATATGTAAGAAGTGATTATTTCTATTAACAACGAACGAACCAAACCTACAGACATAGGACGGGGTTGAGTCTAACACCACTGGCCAGGTCAGGTCCTGCTGCTGCCCTTGACCTTAATTGGATAACTTCTTTTTTCTGCCTGTCTCCAAAAACCAAAACTCTGTAATGCATTCCCACACGTTAACTGGGATAGTTACCTTTCCTGTGTGAGTTATTCCACTCTAGTAATCAGAAGAGGAATAGTTGAGATCTCAATATTTTACCACAATTTTCCACAAAAATAAGGATGTGACAAGGATGTTGGCTCAGTGTAATCATTTTGGTTTTACCTTTGGGTGTCCGTTGATACCAAATCACATGACAAAGATGACTCCAAAACACTCCATGATCCGCCTCAAGAGTGAACTCCTATACACCTGTATCATCGGTTAACCATTCCATTTTGTCTATGCCTTGTCTTTAAAAATATTTTTAAAGCTTCTTGATGACAGAAACTTCAACTCCTCTGCGAACATCAGGAACTTTGTGTTTTGATGCGTTGGGCCATTTCCCATCTTCCCTTCCTGCAGTCATTTGCTTTCTTCTTTTTCCTTTTCCTCCCTTTCTCACAGGGAGGCAATCTGAGACTCCACCCTGCTGGGCTTCGTCCCACCTGCCGTGGAGAAATACTTGTTGATATAATTGGTGCAAGAGGCCTAGTGGGTGCAAGCCTTTCCTGCCCAGAGGAACCTGTTCAAGGAGCACAGAGCTCCCTATGCTGAAAGGCGACAAATGAGGTTTTGTGATAGAACAGCACAGCAAACGTAAGTCCAGAGAAGGAAATTCTGGAAAAGAGCTTCCGGAAACCTAAAACCTAAGATCAGTGAGCAATCAAATCTAAATTAGGACAGCAGCGTGGTCCAAGTTATAGTACACAAGTAAGCGTGAGTGTGTTCAGGGTGCTGGAAGGGGGAAGGTGCCAGGTGGGCAGGTCAAATCCAGAGCAAACTCTGACAAGATAAATGTTCAGAGAATCCAATCATGAACCATCTAATGCTAGACATTTGACTTGATTTAGGTGATATGGCTGATTTGTTTTGGACCCAGTTGGATTCCAAGTCCCCCAAGATCTCTACTTTGTTCTATGCATTGTTCCAGAAAATGTGAATTTCTGTACACCGTGGAATATCCTCAAACATATAATATTAGAGCAGGCCAGTTTGTCTCAGTGACTGTTTAGAAAACAAGACAGATGATAGGTACAGACATACATACAAGAGAGACAGAGGCAGAAAGAGAGAAAGAGCGATTTCTGAACAGAGAACAGTCCCCCATCCCAAGCTGAACTTTATATGGAACAGGAGTATAAACAACATATAAGAGTAGAGCTTGTGCGGTTTTTTTTTTTTAAGGGCATGTTGAACTCTTCTATTAGTATTTACTACAGAACTGTTAAAAAGCCATCCGTTATTCCAGCCTAATCAATTCCATTTACAAAGAAAAGGCACAAAGGCCCTGGGGAAAATTCATGCAAATCCATACAGGAATTTCTAAAGCTCCAGTAGGGACCTGTATCCCCTGACTCCTACCTAGCATTCAAAGAACATTACACAGCTTATTTACATACCTCTGACTTTAGCTCCTTCCTTTCTTTTCCGTTTGTTTGTTCACTTGCTTGCTTTCAGTTTAAGTATTTTCAAGTTCTAGCATTGATAAAGCCTAAGACTACACTTCCTTATTTAGTGCTTTTACCAGTCTTTATTATTGTTCCCAAAATGTACTTTATGCTATTACCATCATACTTTTGGTCAAATGCAGAGCAAAATAAATTCACCAAGTGTAGTTGATTTAATCAAAAGTTCAAACTAATGAGGTGTAATTAATCACACCGAACCATGGAGTCACAGTCAATTTTGAAGATAAAACTTCTGTAAAAGCAATTTACTTAGAATGTTCTATACTTGGTTTCACTGTTTTGTAAGATTGAAGTCAATAATGGCAAAGTTATCTTCTTGTAATTAATTACAAGCTGCAAAAAGTTAGCAGTATTCTAATGCGGGATCTACCAATAATGAAAAAAACAATAAGGACTTTATATAACTATAGTAAATTTGAAAGACAGAAAATGGTGGACATGGGTGGAAAACATGAAATTAAAAAAAAAAAAGATAGTAGTAATTAAAACACCAAAAATGTCTGTTCTTTTTTGTTGTTATTTAAAAAAAAAACTTGTTAATTACTGAAAGTAATTTCTGAAAGAGTTCATCTTCACCTCTCCAAACTAAAGGCTTGAATATACATCTTCTCACCTGAACGAATTCAAAATTGATACTCAAGGTAATATCACATTTTGGGGGTTGTTCTGAAACACCAAAGATCTAAGCACAACACTACTTTAAATTATTACTACATACATTTTATCACTGAGCTTTGCTATGCTATTAAAATCAAGAAGTTGATTACCATGGGTGGCCTTTCAAAAAGAAGTGATAAGATTTACTGTAATACAGCAACAGGAATAGATATTTAAAACTTAAAAGTTCATTAAATTAAGCTGAAATCATCCCATTTCCAAAGGCTGAAAAAATATATTAGTAAATATAATGTATATATTAGCTATCATATATATTAATATATATAAGATATATTTCTATATATTTGTTATAAGCTATATTTTTCAGATGGCCAAATAATTAAAATAATTAGGCTGGTGTCATATTAAACAAATTCCAGCTCTTGGACTTGGTGAGTCGATAAACAATGAGTGTAAGATCTTGAGATTAGGAGTCAGAGAGCCTGGTTTGGATGTCAGTTCTATTGGTGTGACGCTGGCCTAGTTGTCGAACTCTCCAACTCATTGTTTCCTTGCTGGTGTAATGCGGACATTAACTCACTGATAGAATCACTACTGATAGAGTCTGTTGAGTATATTCTTGAGAGAATAAAGGGATTGTAATATTTATCATCACTATTTTAAGAGAATTTGATTTCCAAAATAATAACTACTATTTATAAAATAGGTTGTAAGATACCATCACTTAATCATTTAATTTGAATTTCAAATTATTTTTACATTTTTTATTTTTATAAATTAAAGATTCTTGATTCATGTGAAAGGTAAAACTAAATACTGAATCATCCTTTGTGAAAGACCTGCCCAAAGACCTTTCATTGCTATTCTTACTGGTGTACATACATGTATGTCAAGAAAATCACAGAAAATCCAGAGAAACAAAAAAACAAATTGACCTAAATCCCACTACCCTAACACGACCACTTCTGCAATTTTATTGTATTAAATTCCACCCCTTTCTTGATGCATGTCATCATTACAAGCCTTTGTCCTGCTAAAGTTATGTGGCGTCATGGCTTCCATCTCACAGAACGTGGAGACCGTCAGAGAGTGAGGGACGGGCTCCGGGGCACACTCGGTGCTCCTCCAGGACACTGTTTCTGTCCACACCACCTTCATCCTCTGCCCAACACCAAGGGACAGCAAACGCAGAGGCTCTGGGCCAAGAGTGAGGCGCATAGATGTTGCCCCAGCCAGCAAGGAAGCACTCTGTTAGGACAAGTTTTCTCCCGCACCTTCCTGCACCCATTTCTCCAGCAAATCCTGGAAAGCGCTGGAACTCAATCCCCATGTGGTCAGAGATGGAGCATATCTCTCAGCACTTCTGCCCACAGCATGGGCACGGCTGGTCACCATCTACAGCCATTACTTCCCAGGGGAGTGACGCAAGGGGTCTGACCACCAGTCACTGAGGCAACTTTTTTAAAAGGCCACTGCCATGAAAATAAAGGATGAGAAGAGAAACATTTTGATTCTCATGGAAAACAGCTCAGTAAACATTCCATCATTTCTCACAGCAAGTATGTCCCACCCATTCTCATGGAACCCTTGTCTGCTCTGGCTACTTGCAGCTTTGTAGGTTAATTAATGAATTTAAATAAAAACTTAAAAAAATGAAATAAAAATAAAAGAAAACAATAATCTTTCTTTCTTTCCTTTTTTTGAAATTTCCATGTGGGTAGGGTTTCTAGCCCCATTAAACCCAGTAATATTTAATGGGAAAACAGCCACTCCCATTGCTGGAAAGGCAAAACTCGATTCACTAAATAATGCTTTCAAGCCACCAGGGAGAAAAAAAAAATTGAGGTTGTTACTAGAAAGTTAGGCAAGTCCCTTTGTATGCATTCCAACAGCTGTTTAACATGATTGGAGGCCAAGTAAGGAAAGTTCAGGTAAATATCTCAATTTAGCAGAGTTATCCAAGGGTCAAAAAGAAGCTATGTGTTTTTGGGGGGGGATGGTGTTACATTTACCCTTAAAAGGCAATTTTTAATGGAAAAAGTGAAGCCCCTTGTTTTACAGGCCTTAACATATTTTCGACACAGAAAAATGGGACCATTTTACCCTTGCATTACACTGCAGCAATGGAGGGAGAAATTAAGAGCTGTACTCAGGGTCGCAACCTGCCAGCGAACCCACAAACTCAGAGGCCCTGGTCCCTTTGGGAATGCCTTTATCCCCTGCCTTCCTATGCATTCAAGGCCACTTGCAGGGCTGAAATTCTATGTCCCTAAATAATATGTGTCCCAGCACAGTGCTTCTATCTTGACGGCACAGATTATCCATACCTATTTACCCTTCTCGACTCAAAAATCATCCTACGGCCTATTTAAGAATTGGATTTTGAAGACACAAGAAGTGGTGTCTGAATGTAACAACAGATCTCTTCCTCCATCACCTCAATAAATACAATTTTAGACAGCCAAAGCAATCATTACCTGAAAAAGTCTTGTTTCTGGCAGGAAAAAAAAATCAATTTAATTATATGAGATGTGTCTTACGTTTTAATTGTTGTTAAGTATAGTGCATTATTGACAAAGTCTCCCTGGATCTCAGTTTATGAGCTTTTACATTACTCAGATAACTTGCTGAGGAGGGGGGGAAAAAAATCCATCATGTTACTTAAAAGAACTGAAGCGGCATTGTGCCCGAGTCATTAGGCCCCTTGACTGCACTCATAATGATGAATGCATCATTTTTCTTGCATGAAACTTTGGTAACAAATAGCGAAGCCAAGTCTTTTCCAGCACTGTTATTCTGTTTTAAAAAACACTGACATTTTCTTAAACAGACATAATTTACAATTTTAAGGAGCACAACAGTGCCTTGGTGTTTGAGGGCCAGAGAGCAAACAACACTCCTTTCAGTTCGATTTTTTTTTTTTTTTAAAGGAATCTCGTGCTCAGTGAGTTCACTCTAGCTTAAGGCCAAAGAGACAGAGCAGCAGGAGAACAGAGCCCCCACTGCAGCATGTGAAGGTCATGACTAGCCCGTCACATTGCAGGGAGGGTCGGCCGCAGGAGGAACGGGGCAGGGAGAGCAGTAGAGCCCAGCACGGCCGGCGCAGGTGTCCCACCAGCATCACAGCGGAGCCATCCCCTCTCTGGGGGGAGAAGGGGCCCCAGATCCCTTCCTTCCAGCCCCACGAGGGAAGCAGCCACCTCCAGGCGCTTCTGCACGTCCGAACTCCCTTTAACAGGCTCTTCTGTAAATTTCACACAAAGGGAGCCTGGCCAGGGTCCATGTGACTGATCGATACCCAGAGCAGTGTTCGATTTCCAGTGGGGTCAGCTCAGCCCAAGGAGATAGATGGAAGTGCTCGCAGGACACTGCGCGTCTGCTGTTTGGATGAGACCTTACAGAGGCTCAGGTTATGTGTGAAGATGAACACTCCCAAGGTGTCATTTCTCAAATGGTTGATGTGTTTCAGTGCCCTTGGTGAAGTTTTTCTTCCTGGATTCCCTAAGAATCCTTTATGTATGTGAGCTCCCTGTCCTCTCTGCTCAGGTTTTTTTTGTTGTTTTTGGTTTTGTTTGTTTGTTGGTTCGTTTTACACCTGAAAATGCTCTTAAAAAATAGTCCAGTTAAAAAGAAGAAAAGAAACCCCTCCCACTATGGGCATTTGTCTTCTTCCTCCCTGCACCACCAGGCCTGGTCAGAGCCTCTGTTCTCTGCCCCCGTGGAGACCCTCAGGACCCCCACACAGGCCTCGGCTGACAGCTGTCATGTATCCCTCCCAGTAAAGGGGCTGGGGACAAGTTGCTCATGACAGTCCCAGGGGAGGGACAGGGAGGCTCTGAGCTGGGTCTACCAAAGAGATACCAGAGAGTGAGATGTGGTTTAGTGAAACAAAAGGCCCCCTCCCCAGAGGCCACTTCTGAAGATGAGTCCACAGACTGGGGACCCTCCCTGAGGCCATCGTGGGAGGCGTGGGCGGAAGATGGAGGGCCACATGAGGGAAGGAGTCCCGGTCACTGTGTCACCTCTGAAGCAGAGTCACTCCCTTCCAGGAACACTTGGACTGGACAGGAGCCCACTGGCCCTACAGAAAATCCATGCAATTAGAAGACCTGCCAGTTTCAATTGATTTCTCCTGAGTTGTTAGGATTGGAATCCAGGTCTCTGAGTTAATACCTTTGGGGAGACCCTTCAGTCCGGGGCCCCTGCCTGCCGACAGTGACCACATACAAAGGAGAGAGAGAACCTTAGAAGGGGAAGATCCCCAGGACCTTGTGGGCAGCACCAGCCTTCCTGCAGCAGAAGGAAACATTAAATCAGGAAAATGAGGCTCACCCAGGGATGGGGCCCCACCACTCTGCCCTGACTTGCTCTCGTGCTCAGAAATGACATGGCCTGGCCCTGCTTTGACCTCTTTCCACTTCTGCCTGTATAGGTGAGATCACATTCTATTTCAAGGCAAAGTTAGTGAGAACTGCTTTCTAGCACCTGGCTGGTCTCCCTTTCCTCTGACCCAACCGATCTGCCCTGGTCGTCTGGCACTTGTTTACCTTAGAGATGGAATATTCCCCAGGGTTCTAAGATGTCAGTTGAGACCCACAGGACACTGGCACTTGGGAGCAGAGCTGTGGAGTGCTTGAGCCATGGACGCCTGCTGCCTTCCACCGGATCCACTTTCCAACTGGTCCTGGAGCACCCGTGGGCCCCTTGCTGGTGATTTCTGAAAGCTGGAGCCATGTCCCAGGTCTCTGTGCATGTCTCTGGGTATCCTGGTATCTGCTGTGGGGCTGGTTTTGATAGTAAAGAGATGATGCACTTTAACAAGTGTGAAGGCGCTAGGCACAGGTGTTCTGCCTGCAGTGAAGCCTGTGGGGATGTAGTGAGAATCTGGGACCAGTGACACAGGTTGCTGAGGCCCTCAGGCTGCCTGGGGTGCAGGCCATCCTCTCACGTTACAAACCTGTGCTTGTCGGCAGTGAATAAAAACCTGAGCAGGATGCCGCTTCAAGACACCATCAACTTTCTGAAAAAGGCAGAGAAAAGCCAGCCTCTTAACCTTTCCCAAGCAACTGATTAAAACCCATCTTCAAAGCATCAGAGAAGGATGGAGAACAAGTTCGAGAGGAAATAATGGATGATTTGAATGAAAATACTTTTTTTCCCAAAAGTGCAGAACTGCCCAAACAAGAAATTGCAAGATGGAAGGAGAGAGCCCAGGAAAAGGAGGAAGAGAAAGAAAGGCTGGAGCAGTTGAACACAGGAATGGAGCGGGTCCTGAAAGAGAAACCCAGCCAGTTAATGTCCATGGCTGAAAACTGCTGAAGACCTTCCCCTTCTCTGATGTCCTTAGAGATCACAAAAACCGGGAAGTCAAGCAAAAGAGGGAAGCAGAAAATGGCCATCACCCCGTCCATTGGTCGGGAGTTGATCTGAAGAGTATCATTGATGGTGCTGACTTCACCGTGCCCTTCAAAGTACTGAAGAGAAAAATCTTCAGAAGAAATAGCCAGACAGTCATGGGAAGAAAAGCAACTGAATGAAGAACTTACGGGCCAAAGAGCAAGACTCCAAACCGAGGAAGCATCTTTGCAGCATGAAAATTTACACCTTGAAAGTGAGATTCAGCAGCTGAAGCTGAAGCTTCAAATTCTGCCTGAACGACGCCAGGGACACATCACGTAACATCAGAGAAAACTGAGGAGGAAACACACTGCTGGGAAATGGAGAAGAAACTTCCCAACACGTGTAGAAACATGAACCGCACAAATCAGATTCACAGCCTCGACAAGAAGGTGGCTAAGACGTAGCAAAGAATTGGAGAGAAAGACTTCTACCTTCGGAAGGAGATCCTCTTCCAGGTGGAAAGGGCCCAAGAAAGCTGGACGGCAGCTTGTTGACGGAGAGAAGCCTCAAGGAGCTGAGAGAAGATGATTGTGCAGGCAAATGCTGGCCAGTCCAACTTCCAGCCTCTCCCAAGGGACCCTTTTGCTCCCACTGCCCCACCTGCAGCCCACAGAGGCTGCAAGTGTCCTGGGGTGCCCTCTGCCATCAGGCCCCCCAGGAAGAAGGAGGGTCCTGCGCTGAGGACACAGCGAACCCGTGTCACCTGCCGCTATGACTTGGCTCACAGCAGCTGGGTCCTGAGCACCCACAGCCACGGCACAATATCTGCATGTGTTTTCTGTCTTTACAGTAATTTTCACTGATCTCCTTTTGGTTTAGCTGCTGTAATTTAAGTGATGCTACAATCACTTTTATTCAAGTAGATCTAGCATTATAATTTTAAGGCAGTACTTTTCAAATAAAGATTGGTTTAATATCATTCTTATAAATACATTATTTTCACATCATTGGACCCTCTACAATTAGATAATGTAAGTATTGTATTTCGCTTTAAACAAAAAATCCAGTATTAATTACTTTAATCATCATTAAAATTTGGCGCGAATACCGACATTCAAAACAATAAAGAACATTTTGTCTGGCATGAGCATTTTTATATGTGATCTTGAAATATACGAGCAGTCTGTATAAGAAATTTAATATTTATCTGAAAAAATTTTGAATGGTTTTTTAAAAATAGGGAAAAAAACAAATAACAGCAATGCTCAATCAAAATTTATATGTTTCTATTAAATTAGCCCTAAATTCATAGATTAATTTAGGCGAGTTTAAATTTTGCAACTCATTTTTTTTGTTATTTTCTTGAACTTTTGTTTAAGATATTGTTTCTTTAAATGTTTTTAACTTTCACACAGTTAAAAAAATTTTAAAGATTTTGTTTTATTTTTTAATTAATTAATTTTTTAAGATTTTATTTTTAAGTAATCTTTACATTCAACGTGGGGCTTGAACCTACAACCTGAGACCAAGAATCACAGGCTGAACTGACTGAGCCAGCCAGGTGCTCCAAAAGAAAAGTTTTCCCTTGATGGCAAACACAAACACACACACACACACACACACACTGCAAGGAGATACAAGTCACTTTTAGTATGTCAGTAACAGAAGATAATATATATTTTTAAAAAAAGCTGCAAATTTTTTAAAAAAATTTTAAAGAAAAGAGAAAGGAAACTCATGTTCACACAATTTGCATTTACACAAAGAAACCTAATTCACGTACACACGAAGGCAGAGTTGCCTGAATATGGGACAAGATTCCAACTGGAGACACTTCATCTCAAATGGTGCAGATAAAGAGACTGTCCTGAAGGCTCAGTTTGCCAGCTGTGGCATTGATGGGGGGAGAAGAAGGTTGGAGAGACTTCCAGAAGCTAGCAATAGGAGAACCTGTTCCCATTTCTGGGGTTGGAGGAGGGAGGGGGTCATCTGAGCCCAGTAAGGAGCTGTCTCCATGACAAGCAAAGCAGGAGGGAACAAGGAAAAATGACCCTACCTTCCCTCCTCCTGCCCTCGCATCAACAGCTGGTGCAAGTGGCAGCCACCTAGGGACTGGGCAGAGAGAAGGCCAAGAAAGGGGACAGAACCGATTTAGAAGATGACCAGCAGCACACTTGAGTCTATTCCATCAAAAGTATACATATGTTTTACTGCTTTCATTCACGTCCATTTATTTAGCACAAACAACCTCAGAGATATTGTGGGTTCAGTTCTAGACCACCACAATAAAGAGAATATTGCAATAAAATGCATCAAATGAATTTTTTGGTTTCCCAGTGCATATAAAAGTTATGTTTACACTCTACTGTCTAAGTGTGCAATAGAATTATGGCTAAAAATTGCATACCTTTAATTTAAAAATGCTTTATTGCTGAAAAAATATGCTATCCATCATCTGAGCTTGTTGGCAGAGGGTCTTGTCTGCATGTTGATGGCTGCTGAGCGATCAGGGTGGTGGTTGCTGAAGGATGGAGTGGCTGTGGCAACTTTTTAAAACACAACAATAAAGTTTGCCACGTCAATTGACCCTCCTCATCACAAACGATTACTCTGTAGTACGTGATGCTGTTTGACAGCATTTTACCCACAGTAGAACTTCTTTCAAATTTGGAGTGAATCCTCTCAAACCCTCCTACTGCTTTATCAAATCAAACTGATGTAGTATTCTATATCTTTTGTTGTCACTGCAACAAACTTCCCAACATCCTCACCAAGAGTAGATTCCATCTCAAGAAACCATTTTCTTTGCTCATTTATCAGAAACAACTCCTCATCTGTTCAGGTTTGAGCATGAGACGACAGCCATGCAGTCCCACCTTCAGGCTCCCCTTCTAGCTCTCTTGCTGTCTCCACCACATCTGTAGTGACTTCCTCCGCTGGAGCCGTGAACCCCTCAACGTCCTCCATGAGGGTAGAAATCAACTTCTTCCAAACTCCTGTTCATCTTGTTATTTTAACCTCTTCCCATGAATTACAAATGTTCTGAATGTCATCTAGAATGGTGAATCCTTCCTAGGGGTTTTCAATTTACTCTGCTCACATCCATCAGAGGAAGCACTGTCTATGGCAGGTGTAGCCTTTTGAAATGGGTTTCTTAAATAATAAGAACTTGAAAATCAAAATCACTCTTGACCTATGGGCTACAGAATGGATGTTGTGTCAGCAAGCATGAAAACAACGTTCATCTTCTTGTCCCTCTCCATCAGAGCTCTTGGGTGACCAAGAGCATTGTCAATGAGCAGTCATATTTTGAAAGAGTTTTTTTTTTTTAATTTTTCCCCCTAAGCAGTAGGTCTCAACAGTGGACTAAAAAAATATTTGGTAAACCATATTATAAACAGATGTGCTGTCATCCAGTCTTTGTTGTTCCATTTATGGGGCCAGGCAGAGTAGATCTAGGATCATTCTTAAGGTCCCTAGGGTTTGCAGAATGGTGAATGAGCATTGGCTTCAACTTCAAGTCAGCAGCTATGTTGGCCCCTAACAAGACAGTCGGCGAGTCCTTTGAAGGTAGGCATTGACTTCGCCTCCTCTCTAGCTTGGAAAGTCCTTGAAGCCATCTTCTTTCAATAGAAGGCTGCTTCATCTACACTGAAAATCTGTTGTTTAGTGCAGCCACCTTGATTAACTTTCTTAGCTTGATCTTCTGGAGAACTTGCTGCAGCTTCTCCATCAGCACTTGCTGCTTCACCTTGTACTTCGTGTTATAAAGATGGCTTCTTTCCTTAAACCTCATGAGCAACCTCCAATAGCTTCAGACTTTCCTTCTGCAGCTTCCTCACCTCTCTCAGCCTTCACAGAGTTGAAGAGTTAGGCCCTTGCTCTGGATTAGGCTTTGGCCTAAGGAAATGCTGTGGCTGGTCTGATCTTCTCTCTGGACCACTCAGACTGTCTCCATATCCACAATAAAGCTGTTTCACTTTGTTGCAATTCATGCGTTCACTGGAGTAGCACTCCCCCCCCATTTCTATTTTTCCTTTATTTTTTTATGTGTTTAATTAACCAACATATGATTTTCTTCAAGAGTTTTTCCTTTGCATTCACAACTTGGCCAACTGTTTGGTGCAAGAGGCCAAGATTTTAGCCTATTTTGGCTTTTTACATGCCTTCCTCACTAAGCTTAATCACTTCTAGCTTTTGACTTAAAGTGAGAGACACATGACTCTTCCTTTCACTTGAACACTTAGAAGCCATTGTATGGTTATTATTTGACCTAATTTCAATATTGTTATGTCTCAGGGAATAGGGAGGCCGAAGGAGAGGGGGAGAGATGGGGAATGGCCAGTTTGTGGAGCAGACAGAACACACACAATTATCAATTAATCTTGCTGCCTTATATGGGTGCAGTTCATGGTGTCCCAAATCAATTAAAGTAGTAACATCAAAGATCACTGATCACAGACACCATGACAAACAGAATAATTAAAAAGATTGAAATATCGTGAGAATTACCAAAATAGCACACAGAGATGTGACGTGAGCAAATGCTGTTGGAAAAATGGCGCCAATAGACTTGCTGGACACACAAACCTTCAATTTGTAGAAAAATGCAATGTCTGCAAAGCGTAACAAAGTGAAGCACAAAAAAACAAGGTATGTCTATAAGAAATAGCTGTGTTTTATGACTGGAGAAACTGATGTCTGTGAAGGCAAACACGTTTGCTTGTGTGTGTCCCTTGCATACATATAAGCTGTTTATGTATTATGCATGTGTGTGTATGTATATATGCAGATATGTATGAATATCATTTCTCTATGAGAACATTATTGCTTTTATTTCTTGATGTATGTGTGTTCTTGAACTTAAAGATATCTACATAGAAGTTTGGAATCCCAAAAGATATTCCCACCGTATGATGTGACCATCCATCTGTTTTACAAACATCTTTCAAGCTCCTACCATGTTCCAGGCAATTTCTTAAAAACTAAGGACACACACAGGGGTGACTTCTTTCATCCATTCCCTCACAGTCATTTGAATATATTAGACCCACAAACACCCTTATAAACCAGTTTATGAATTCAACCAAAGTAGGAACAAGGGATCAAGGCATGGTGGTAGATCTAAGGAGGAGTGATCCCCTCTAATGAGCAAGAGCCAGGGAAGACTTTCCCACGTCGGGGAGGCGTCTATTTTGGATTTGGAAAGATGGGGGAGGGCAAGCATTCCAGGCAGATAAGGGGAGGAAAAACACTCTGAGCAGAAGGATGAACATATGCAAAGGCACGGAGGACAAATCTGTTGAATCCATGTTCAGGTAGCACGTAAAAGGGTAAGGCTTCCAAGGGCAGAAAATCAGGCCCTGTGATAGGCAGACAGGAAATGACGTGTCCCAATGCACCCAGAGCTACAAAGGTAAACAGCTTGGTTTTCATCTCAGAAAGCATTCCCCTTGTGTCTACTGTAAATATTTAGTAGGATGAAAAGGAATTCCATGATCGAATATGCTAAGAAAATTCTGGATTGAGCACGTTTCCTTACTGTAGGATTCTTCAGAAACATTACTGCTCTGAATTATGAATGCCTATGGAGTCTCCAAGAGGGGTTTTCACTATGTCGATTTTTCAATATATATTCAACCATTTATTCACTTGCTGAGGTTTCTCTTGGATTCCCCGTTGTTTCTGTTTGGTTTTGTTTTAAAAAATGCTGATGTAATTGCTGGATAGGCAGTGAAATGTTTTAAACACCAGAGCAAGAGAGAGACGTTATCAGTCTTGTATTCTGACATTTTTGACATTATCCTCTGGTGGCAATGTGAAAGGCGTAGGCCTGACAGCAAAAGAACTAATTAAGAGGTAATTAGTGATCAGGAATAAGGTCATCTTAGGCAGAGGGAATGGAGAGAGGAAGCAAACAACAGTTTAAGGAAATGAGACTTTGTGGAATCATCTTCACCCACTGTCTCTGCATCTCATATATTTCTTTAGATATGGATCTTGGGTGAAATGAGTTGTAACTTAGAAAAGCATAATGTGTCCCAGGTGTATCCTGAAGATCAATGATAAAATTAACTCACTGTAAATTTGTGTCCTGTCCACTCCTCCGGAGAAATTGGATTTTCGGGTGAGAAAACATATCCTATCTTAGTCCGCCAAATGTGGGGCATGAGGGATAGAAGGGAATGAGCCTCCTTCTTGTCTCAAAGGAGAGACGAATGAGCCCAGCAAAGACCACAGTCCTAGGGCCAGAGTCCTCTAAGTCCAGAGAACAGGTCATCACATCTGGGAAGTTAGCTGAGAAGCCTTAACGGTGCAAACACAGACTCACCCAAATTCACCAAATGTAGAGAAGATTGGATGGGAGGGGGGCACACAAGTGGGAGAGTTCAAGGTAAAAGCAGAAGTACCCAAATTGTACAACAAACAAATGGGAGATCAGCCATTTCCCTGGGGTCAAAAGTGAAAGGCAGAAAAAGGGTTTCTTATTTCCTCTATAGCTCCGTGGAAAAATGGGAATCAGCTGCCAGTGTGTCTAAGTTAAAAATATCTTCCTATATTGCTAAAATAGATAAATTCCTCAAATCGCCAAGGCCTGGGGGAGAGGGGGATTTGAACACGAATTTAGAGGAGGCGATGGGGTGAGAGGTGGGAAAGGAAAACCTGACCATGGATTTTAGGAATGCCCTTGAAACGAACCCAAGGAAAGGGCACTTCCTCCTGCACTCACTGCTCACCACATCAAGCCTTTCATTTCTATTTTTAACCAGAAAGAAGGCTTAACATTTTTCAGAAATCTTGTAAGCCAGCCTGATATTTAGAAATGTATAGCTACTTTGTTCTGATTTGCACGGTGTATGGGGACCTTCACAAACACGCGGCAGGTTGGTCTGGACCACGTGTCAGTCAGAAGCTCTCGTCCAGAAGGGCTATGGCGCACAGCGAGTATTCTGCCAGTTTCTCCAGGAATTTCGACCCTTTCCCTGCTGCCTACATGGCTCCATTTGATCTGAGGGCCTTATGGACACATGAGAGGCAGCTCACTGTCCCTTTCTAGCTCTCCATCCTTCTCCCGCCTGTTAAGATTATGGGGAATTTGAATTTAGATGAGAATTTAATAAGTGGCTAAAGCTGGTCAGAGCTGGAGTCCTTCATGGGAATGTCAGCACTGAGGAAGTTCACCAGATCAAAGCCGCCGTCTGTGTTCACAGGAGCATTTGAAAACTATTTAGAATAAAACAAGCGAAGGAAAAATCTGCCTTGTGCCTGGCTGCAGGCTGCTGCTTAAACACACATCAAGGAAAAGCCGGAAAGCTTTCGGTGAGCCCAGATTCCAGCCGGAGAGCTGTAGTAGCCTCTCTCCGAATTTTTTGTTAATCCTTTCCTTCCCAAAAGAAATGAGGTCACCAACCCAAAAGTGGTACCTGACTGTCTCCATTCCCTCTGAAGATGCTTGCTTACCCAGTTTGTGTACCTATCATCTATGGAAGCTGCAGGTGCAGTGGTGTGGGGTGAGGAGAAGGGGTTTGGGGAATAACTTGGAGGAGAAAATGCGTCAGAGCTGAGCTTTGCCCTCACCAGGGAAGGGAGCGAGCGCAACAGAATGGAAGGTGATGGGCGATGTTTAACCAGGAGCCTCTGTGAGGGCTCCTTCACCCCCTTGTCTGTATTCACCAGTGTTTGCAGAAGGTTCGCTACCTGGGGAGTCTTCCAGTCACCTGGATGTTAGAGAATCCAGGAAGGTTACAGAAGTGTTCCTTCTCATTGCCTTCCAGAATAAATGTAGACTTTTCAAAAAAAAAATTTTTTTTAGACTTCTTAAAATTAAAACTCAGTACATTCTGTTCAGCTGCAATGCAGGTTTTGGTAACTAAAATTAGTAACTAGTTCTGAAACGCAGTATTGTCATGGGAATGACGTCAGTGAGATGCAGGAGGCAGTTTGGCTCTATGTGGTCCCCGCCCTCCCTGCCCTCCCCGCCCTCAGGCAAGGATGGCTGCAACATAGAATGATAATTTTCAGGAGGAAAGGGGGGAAAAATCAGTTCAGCTGTTGCCATCTTGGCAGAAGCCTATTCGACTGTACTTGAAGGAATTTCAGGGGCACAGCCAGCCTCCTGGGGCTCTTCACTCGGGCCACCCCCCTCGCCCATCCTAATGGCAGCCCTACCACCCCTGACTCCCTTTGCCCACTGACACCGCACTAATGAAAGCATTGCCAGTATTGCTTTTGTACTCTCTTTTGCTTATTTTTAACACCCATGGAGGAAATTTTCAGCAATGCCGAGCCATCTGCCTTGGCCATCTGAATTAACTCCTAGATACAAACCCTTTCTTTTTTTTCCTTCCTTCCTTCCTTCCTTCCTTCCTTCCTTCCTTCCTTCCTTCCCTCCCTCCCTCCCATCCATCCTCCCTCCTTTGCTCCATCCCTTCCTCCCTTCCTTCCTTCTTAGTACTCTGATTGCAAAAAATGCATTAGACTGGTCTGTTGCTCTAAACTCCATTATTTTTAATATGCAATTTTTTTTTAGGAACACATAAAACATTTAAGAAGAAATGCCTATATTCGCACTCCACTTAATTTCTCACCATCACCTTTATGTTCGTTGTCATTAAAATAACCAGTAACCATGAACATAGAATGAATGCTATATACCGGGTACCACGCTAAGCACCTTAGATACATTATTCCATTTAATCTCATGTAACCACCTCACAAAGGAGTCAGAAATCCTTATGAATTTCCTCAAGATCACTCTGCTTTAGTAAATGCGAAAGTCAGGATTCAGAATAAGCTGGGAAACGATGCTATAAATTATCCACAGAGAATACTGTCAAGTTTGGATTTGGATAAAGGGTAAAACTCATGATAAAACAAAATGTGAACCTGGAAGTGCTTTATTGCTACTCAAAATGCGAGCTGCAAACTGGCAGCATCAACAACATCTCTGTATCTGTTAAAAATGCAGATTCTCGGGCCGTAACCAGACCTACCGAATCATGTCTTTATTATCTTGTTCAGTCTCAGTCTGAACCACGCGAAGGTGAGAGGACATGAAGTTATTCCCGGGAGCCATGACTCCAAAGGAGCAATAGGCATCGTCTGTGGAATAAGTATGTCCTGAGGATTTAATTTTTGCAAAATGTAAAGATCCTTTTGGGCCATTTCAATATATATTTATATGATTATTGTTCTGGACCAAAATGAACATTTTTATGTCACTGTATATACTTTCTCATGTAACAGATAGTAGTATCAGTAATAAGAAGACCCATGGAATTTTTTTTTAATTAAAAGGAATCTTCATCGTTAAAAAGATAGAAAAAAACTGATACATTTCAAACTTGCACCTGATGCTGGAATTTGTTTCCCAACATCCCTGACAAGCGGTCACTTAGTTTGCGTCTACAGATTGCTTTGGAGAAGAATCATATCTCTCATCAGGCAGCTCAATCATTTTTTTTTTAGAAGATCTCATTTTTTTTTTAGTTTAAAAACATTTTGTATGGACTGGGTATTAGATGAAATTTAGAAGATCTAATTTTTAAAAGTTATTTCAATATTGAATTTAATCGTACCTCATTGCACTAATTTCAGCTTCTCAAGCTAACGAAAATTAGAAGCCCAATCTCATCATTTCTTCAAATATTTGAAGATATAACATGTCTTCTCTGGCCTAAAACACTGTAATTAGCTCCTTCAACTTTTACTCATTTGGCATAATTTCCAGATCCCAAGAGTTTCCTTTCTTTTAATTTTTGTCCCTTTAAAATAGACTGCCCAAAAGACAACTCAATGCTCAAAATGAGATCTCTGCCAGTGAGGATAAAGCTCTTTTATTCCTTGTCTGACACGATCCAGGTTTCTGAAGGCAAACCCAACTAACACCTTTGGGTATTTATTTTTTTAAGATTTTATTTTTAAGTAATCTCTACACCCAACATGGGGCTCAAACCTACAACCCCAAGGTCAAGATTCGTATGTTCTACCTACTGAGTCACTCTGACTACTGTAAAGCTGGATCCTGAACCCACCCCCCCATTTGCCCTGTTTGTTTGATCTCTTAAACCTAAACATGGGACTTTATATCTGCCCTTGTCTACTGCACCTTGTCTGGGTCTATTACTCCAAAACAAAAATGCTCATTCTATTTTGATCCTGTCCCAATGTATTAGCTTTCTCCAAGCTTGGTGTGCCCTCAAACACAAAGACATAAGTGAACTAAAATGAAATGACTTCCCATTTATGCATTTCTGTTAACCCCTTCCCGTGACTGACTGTCCTCTAATCACAAACAACTTGTCAGAATAGCCCATTGCAGAATTTGTCAGGAACCAGATTACCAACCTGGACTCTCCTCCCCACGTGTCCTTATCTTTCAGGTGCCGGGCTTCGGGAACTTCACCAGTTCTCTTCAGAACTCCTCAGAGATTCTGGGTCCTGGCTTTTTGACAGCATTTGGAAATTAAATCATCTGAGTCTGAAGATAGGAACTCATTTAAAGCAAAAAGATATTCTTTAAGTCCCTCTCATCTGTCTTTGGATACATATACCCATTTTCAAGTTGAAGACCATTCTTTTGTGAAGACAAAGAAAATCACTGTCAACTCTATTTCTGTAGTGTAGTAATTTGTTAATATTATATCACATGCCCATTGCTTACATTCCCTCCACTCTAAATATACATTACAGAGTGTTTTTAGTTACTCTTAACATTTTTTGTACATTCATTGGCTTGTTCCTTCTTGACATTATCCACACAGTTCTGGGCCATGTCTCCTAATCCATCCTTGGCCAACAGTCCCTTCCATATACATCATCTCACTCCAAGAGAACCTCTTCATCCAACTAAACTAAGATTGCAATTTGAAGGGCTTATTTTAAGCTTAAAAATCAACCAAATATCCCAGATCTTTTCACTTTAATTGCTGTAAAGACAGATCTTCAACATCCTCCCAAAAACACTTAGGTCAACATGATCAAGAAGGAAGCAAAGATCTTTTTCTCCATCATTGTTTATCCTCTCATAATTCTTATCCTGGCTAATGGTGTCACAATCTAACCAGTTACCCCAAGCAGAGACCAGGAGTGATTCCTTGACCCCGCCTCCCCCGATTTTCTGCATTCAACCCCCAGCAAATCCTTCCAGCCATCCTTTGGCATTTCTCTCCATCCATCTCTCTCCCTATCATCTCCACCACTGAATTCACATAATGCCTGTAACATCCACTATCCTGGAATTTGCAATCATCCTTAGGGATATGTCCAATTCCAGATGAATTCCTCCATAAATTCTCCTCTACACTGTCAGTATAAAAATCTACTTAACACCCATATTGGTTAAAATATCTACAGTGCTCAGAATCCATAAATGACCCATAGCACCCCTTACTCCTGTCCTGTACCTTCCACTTTTATCTTTACCTTGAATCTCCACCAACATGATATATCTACAGAACATTTCTTCCCATCCATCAAAAATTAAGTAAACTCCCCTAGCTCTCTTTAATTTTTTATGATCTAACAAAGCTGAATTTGCTACTCTATCCATGGGCCCTGCAGATTCCTCTATTTGACTACTTATTAAACTGTATGACAAGGATTTGTTTGCACTTTTATCTCTTGCCATAGGCTGTACAATCACTGAAGGTAGGATCATGGCTTGATCATATCTGAATCTACTCCTCATACACATATGCCAATGTGGTGGGTAGAATAATGCTCCCCTTTTCCAAAGATATCTATGCCCTAATTCCTAGAACCTGTGAATATGTCGTCTTATGTGACAAAGAGGAATTAAGTTTGCTAATCTGACTTTAAGGAAAATTTTCCTGGGTTATCTGGTATACCCAAAGTAATCACAAGGGTCCTAAAGAGAAGAAGCTGAAGAGAGGGTCAGAGTGATGTATTTGAGGGGGGCTCAGCCTGCTCTTGCTGTCCTGGGAGACAGAGGAAGGGCACAAAGTACAGGCATCCAGGTGGATTCCAGCTGCTAGAAAAGGCAAGGACATGGATTATCTTCTGCAGCCTCTAGAGAGGAGCACAGCCCTGCTGACACTTTGACGTTAACCAGTGAGACCTGTGTTGGACTTCTGAGATAATAAGTTCATGTTGTTTGAAGCCACTAAGTTTCAGTTAATTTGTTACAGCAGCCAAAGGAAACTAATACAAGTAGCACTTGCTACGGAGTTGGTTTCAGACAAGTTCACGGTGAATGCTTGTCCTCTAAATCTCAGCTCAGTAGACATAATCAATTCTGAATATAGTTAAGGATCCTCTCAGACTTCAAAGAACACTCTGGTGTTTGTTCTAAAGGAGACATATCCCCCAAAGGCACTACTGCTCTTCCAGGCCCCATCCTTTCTGGAGAAAAAAGAAGCAGTCCCCTAGGCTCTGGGATGTTCCTGATTGGGTGTCATTCTTCAAGGTACCACCGTCATTGGTAGTTACCTGGATCCCCTACCAGGTGGAGAGTGAAGAACCATTTTTTATTAAAATTTGGTTTCTTGTCCTTAGGGAGCACTTCTTAAGAAAATATATTTACCTTAAAATAAATATTCTCTTCATCTCCTCAAGCTGGAATTTTTCACATTGAAGTGAACTGACAGAGCTTTAAATATGTCTTTTACTTGTCTCTCCACTGTCATACTGTACTCTCTGGGACCTGAGACCAGCATGGCAGCATCAGTCCACTGGGATTCCCCAGAGGGTCCACAAGAAAGGAGGAAAGCAGTGGTTAATTTGGGAAGAAATTACTGTGTTTGTGCTCTTGGCTTTGTTCTCTGCTGCATAGAGAAAAAATCATCTGTGAAAATGAAGATAATCAATAAGAAATGGAAATAGCTGAATGTGCCTAGTCCCTAGTCTGAGACCCTCAGCTCCCCCAGGCTCTGGGGTCCATGTGAGTGAGGTTCTCCCTCCTAACCTTCTGCAGCCTGAATTTTGTGACTAGCCATGATCTTGTAGTCAAATCTCCTATCTTTGTTAAATTATTTTAAGTTGGGTTTGTGACTCTTGCAATGAAAAGAGTCCTGGTAAAGAGAACCATCATCAAATAAGTCAGGGTAATAAAAAAAAAAATTCAAGTAATTCACAAAACTTGTGTCATAAGACCCCGAATACGGCTGAAGATGAAACCACTTCATATAATGGTGAGGTAGCATGACCTCTACCTGAGCAAGGGCTCTTGGGTTCCTTGCTGGAATGGTCTGGAAGGTCTTCAAAGCAAGCTAATGCACACTTTTAACTGTTGTAGGCTACGTAACTAGGCCTCCTTAGCCTGCGGCACTGGTTCTCAAAGCGTGGGCCCTGGACCAGCAGTATCACCTGGAAACACACTAGCGACGAACATTCTCCAGCCCCACCCAGGACCTGTTTCATAAGAAATTCTGGGACTGGGTTTAGTACTCAGGTTTAACAAGTGCTTCATGTGATTCTAATGCCTTCGAAAATTTAAGACCCACTAACCCACATACTTGTTTTTATGGGTTGGTTTGGAGTGTGTTTTTCGTTTTCTTTTCTTTTTTTTTCCATTTCATTTTGTTTGAAATACTAATACATGATGTATGATGAGTTCATAAAATATCAATCCATCTTGTTGCAGAACACTTAAATCTCCACCCAAGAGCCCAGAAAACATCAACAACATAAACATCACAAGTTGGTAAATTGATTTCAGGTGAATTTTGTGCCTAACTTGGGTAATTTTCAGCCTGGTATAGTATATACTTTGTATTATGGAGCAAAAGTATTTTAAAGATTAAAATACTACCAACATTAAATATATATACATAACATTTTTAGTTAGATTATGGAAAACCAGGTATTTCTTTTGGCAGGTAGATCTCACATCAACTTTATGCTCTCTTATAAATCTCATTGCAGTTTTTGCTTTTCATTTTCTTTGAACTTCTTAGGATTAAAAAAGGAAACATATATTCTATGACTCGAGTTCACTACATGAAAGAATACTCTATATTGAGCTTATATTTCTGGGAGAGGTAGTTCTTTGCATTTCCCAGTTGTGTTGAGAATTCTTGGCTCTGGTTACCCAAATTTTCAATGTGGCTGACTGCTGAACCCCACCACCCCAGTGGGGGGCACTCATTATAAGAGGCTTGTGAAGAGGCATGACACTTCCAAAATTTCTAGGGAGAATAGTGTTTGCTTTGCTTCTGGCTAAAGACTTAATTTGTTACTTAGCTCTGCACTAACTTCATGGATCTACAACCCAGGGTAGAAAAGAGAGTAAGTGATTACTTTCGGTGAAATGGACAAATATACCAGAATAAGAAATCCTGTTAAAATGCTGTATGTATTCCCCAAGGCAAGCGATGCTATAATTATCAAAACATACTACCTTCCTCGTATTGCTGTGAAGTATAAAACACAGCAACTTACCTACCTTTAATTAGCTGCATTTAGTATTTTTTATGGCCACCGAACATGGTACTCAGATTATCATATATTAGCATATAATTTGCATACACACCTCAAGGTATTTGGTTTTATTGCTATTACTTTTTGTGGCCCTATTTCAGTAATGACTCTAATGGAATATATAAAAAAAAAAGGGAGAGATTTCTGACTCAATTTGCTTTACAATCTTGGGAGTTTTACAATGGAAAGTTCAAGGTTTAATATAAAATTCTTCAAAAAAAAACTTTTCTGTGTTTTCTTATTTTAGTCAATTGGCCTAGGTGTTTATCTGGCAAATCCCTGATAGGCACCCCAATGAAAGCATTTACTTTCTTTCTGAGCTCAGTAAAGATATATTTTATAAGTAAGTCTTGGGGTATAAATTGTTTCATGTCTGCTTAAAAGAAAATTGTGCACACACCATTTAATGAATCTTACCAGTCTATCAGCAGCTAAAGGCCCGGAGAAGGAAAAACAGCAGCTGCAGCTAGAGAATTTGGAGAAAGGTCAGAGGTCAGTGCCTGCATCTGCATTCACAGGGAGACAAAGAGGAAAAATAAAGGGTCTCTCTTTGTTGCAAGTCAGCACTATTTTAGAAAGTGCAGATACTGACTTAATTATCAATGTTCCCTTTTGCTCTGGGGGGCTGTGGCGGGCTATAAATCAATACCTAAGGTCACATTGCTAAAAGCATGAAAAAAAAAATGTCTTTCTCGCACTTGGGAGCATTGTTTTGTGCTTCTTTCTCAGCGTTACCCAGCGCTCGATATCAGATAGAAACAGGGAGCTGGAGTCATTACAAAAGGAATCAGAATTATGAACACCGATGTGTAAAGCAGGCCTTTTGAACTCCAGGCAACTGTTCAACTGTGGCCAATCTCCCATCATTCCTTGAATGTTTGTTGTTGATTAGTTTGTTTTTAATCCCTCCACCCAATCCTTGAGCCTAATTGCGTAAATAAGTATTACTGTGAATGATGTGCCAACGTGGAAGTCAAGCCAACCAATTTTTTTTCAACGCAAAAATATTTTCAATGTGATGTGTTTGTGATTGCTTACACATTTGTATTCACCTTTCTGTCAACATGCGATGAAAATCCCTACATCTGATTTTGATAAACAGAAGAATGTCACTATGTTTGTGAAAAGTGGGTGCTAGCCCCTTTATTGACAACTGTTTTTGTTAACCTAGAGAGACTACACTCCCTGGAAGAAAGCATGACATTTGTAATTTGCAAAAGTAAAAATAGCCATCTCAAGGTAGGACAGTCTTAAAATAACTCATTTTGATGGTTAAAAAGAGCCCAAAAGGAATCCTTTCATGATTTGTATGCATCGAAGAGACTCATTGGGATGCAGTTGAGGCTTGGCTCTGACCATCTTTGCATGGGATGGTCACATCAGGCTTCTGCCTGTTTCAGTAACCGAGCCTGCCATTGTGGATCAGATCAACCATACAGTAGGGTCATCTGGTAAGACAAACAAAATCACTACATTGACTTTGCTGGAGGGAAAATAAATACAACATCTTTAAATATTGAAGTTTACGACTTATTGTACACATTTGGAGTGACTATAATGGTTCAATTTTCAATGTGTACTTTGGGCCTTAAATAGTTTTTGGAAGTAGGTAAGGTACAAATGAGGGATATATGAAAATAATTCAATAATTTCTGCAAACTGAACCCCATTTCTCTATGTTTTTCTTCACATTAAAAAAATGTTTAATGCTGATACTTGTTTTAAAGCTATTTAATTTGGCCCAAATTTCTATTTTACTTGTACCATGTAGACTAGGTCCTTATGGAAAGTACATTCTTCTCAAGATATCCAATTTAAATAATACAATATGTCTCAATGTCATCTTATCATGATTACGCTGAAACATACATTTTGAGCAAGATTATCTCTTAGAAGTCATCTGGTTGAATCCCCTTCTTAACTCGTGATAAAACAGCCTACACCATGTTGCTGTGAGAACCCGGCTGAAAACAATACAAGGATTTANAATCCATAAAATTGATAGACCACTGGCAAAACTTGTCCAAAAACAAAGAGAAAGGACTGAGATTATTAAAATTATGACTGAAAAGGGAGAGGTCACGACCAGCACCATTGAAATTGCAAGGATTATTAGAAACTTTTATCAACAGCTATATGCCAAAAAACTAAACAATCTGGAAGAGATGGAGGCCTTCCTGGAAACCTATAAACTACCAAGACTGAAACAGGAAGAAATAGATTTCTTAAATAGGCCAATTAACTATGAAGAAATTGAGTCAGTGATAAACAACCTTCCAAATAATAAAACTCCAGGCCCAGACGGTTTTCCTGGGGAATTCTACCAAACATTCAAAGAAGAAATAATACCTATTCTCCTAAAGCTATTTCAAAAAATAGAAACAGAAGGAAAGCTACCAAACTCATTCTATGAGGCTAATATTACCTTGATCCCCAAACCAGGCAAAGACCCCCTCAAAAAGGAGAATTACAGACCGATTTCTCTAATGAATATGGATGCCAAAATCCTCAACAAGATCCTTGCTAATAGAATCCAACAGTACATTAAAAGGATTATCCATCATGACCAAGTGGGATTCATACCTGGGATGCAAGCATGGTTCAACACTCGCAAATCAATCAATGTGATACATCATATCAACAAGAAAAGACTCAAGAACCATATGATCCTCTCAATTGATGCAGAAAAAGCATTTGACAAAATACAGCATCCTTTCCTGATTAAAACCCTTCAGAGTGTAGGAATAGAGGGTACATTTCTCAATCTCATAAAAGCCATCTATGAAAAGCCTACTGCAAGCATTATTCTCAATGGGGAAAAGCTGGAAGCCTTTCCCTTAAGATCAGGAACACGACAAGGATGCCCACTCTCGCCACTATTATTCAACATAGTACTAGAAGTCCTTGCAACAGCAATCAGAAGACAAAAAGGGATCAAAGGTATCCAAATCGGCAAAGAAGAAGTCAAACTGTCTCTCTTTGCAGATGACATGATACTCTATATGGAAAACCCAAAGGAATCCACTCCCAAACTATTAGAAGTTATAGAACAATTCAGTAAGGTGGCAGGATACAAAATCAATGCCCAGAAATCAGTTGCATTTCTATACACGAATAACGAGACTGAAGAAAGAGAAATTAGGGAATCCATCCCATTTACAATAACACCAAAAACCATGCGTTACCTTGGAATTAACTTAACCAGAGACGTAAAGGACCTATATGCTAGAAACTATAGATCACTTTTGAAAGATATTGAGGAAGACATAAAAAGATGGAAAAATATTCCATGCTCATGGATTGGAAGAATTAACATAGTTAAAATGTCCATACTACCCAGAGCAATCTACACTTTCAATGCTATCCCGATCAAAATACCGAGGACATTTTTCAAAGAACTGGAACAAATAGTCCTTAAATTTGTATGGAACCAGAAAAGGCCCCGAATCTCCAAGGAACTGTTGAAAAGGAAAAACAAAGCTGGGGGCATCACAATGCCGGATTTCGAGCTGTACTACAAAGCTGTGATCACAAAGACAGCATGGTACTGGCACAAAAACAGACACATCGACCAATGGAACAGAATAGAGAACCCAGAAATGGACCCTCGGCTCTTTGGGCAACTAATCTTTGATAAAGCAGGAAAAAACATCCGGTGGAAAAAAGACAGTCTCTTCAATAAATGGTGCTGGGAAAATTGGACAGCTACATGCAAAAGAATGAAACTTGACCACTCTCTCACACCATACACAAAAATAAACTCCAAATGGATGAAAGACCTCAATGTGAGACAGGAATCCATCAAAATTCTAGAGGAGAACATAGGCAACAACTTCTATGACATCGGCCAGAGCAACCTTTTTCACGACACATCTCCAAAGGCAAGAGAAATAAAAGATAAAATGAACTTATGGGACTTTATCAGGATAAAGAGCTTCTGCACAGCCAAGGAAACAGTCAAAAAAACTAAGAGACAGCCCACGGAATGGGAGAATATATTTGCAAAGGACACCACAGATAAAGGACTGGTATCCAAGATCTACAAAGAACTTCTCAAACTCAATACACGAGAAACAAATAAACAAATCATAAAATGGGCAGAAGATATGAACAGACACTTTTCCAATGAAGACATACAAATGGCTAACAGACACATGAAAAAATGTTCAAAATCATTAGCCATCAGGGAAATTCAAATCAAAACCACACTGAGATACCACCTTACGCCAGTTAGAATGGCAAAGATAGACAAGGCAAGAAACAACAATTGTTGGAGAGGATGTGGAGAAAGGGGATCCCTCCTACATTGTTGGTGGGAATGCAAGTTGGTACAGCCACTCTGGAAAACAGTGTGGAGGTCCCTTAAAAAGTTAAAAATTGAACTACCCTATGACCCAGCCATTGCACTACTGGGTGTTTACCCCAAAGATACAGACGTAGTGAAGAGAAGGGCCATATGCACCCAAATGTTCATAGCAGCAATGTCCGCAATAGCTAAATCATGGAAGGAACCGAGATGCCCTTCAACAGATGACTGGATTAAGAAGTTGTGGTCCATATATACAATGCCATTGCACTACTGGGTGTTTACCCCAAAGATACAGACGTAGTGAAGAGAAGGGCCATATGCACCCAAATGTTCATAGCAGCAATGTCCGCAATAGCTAAATCATGGAAGTCATATGATTTCTCTCATCTATGGAACATAAGAACTAGGAGGATCGGTAGGGGAAGAAAGGGATAAAGAAAGGGGGGTTAATCAGAAAGGGGAATGAAACATGAGAGACTATGGACTGTGAGAAACAAACTGAGGGCCTCAGAGGGGAGGGGGGTGGGGGAATGGGATAAACCAGTGATGGGTAGTAAGGAGGGCACGTATTGCATGATGCACTGGGTGTTATATGCAACTAATGAATTATCGAACTTTACATCAGAAACCGGGGATGTACTGTACGGTGGCTAACATAATATAATAAAAAATCATTAAAAAAATAAATAAAGTAAATTTAAAAAAATAAAAATTAAATTTTAATAAAATTAATTTAAAAAAAAGAATATGATGATTTAGTAACATATGTTTGCAGGGGAACTTCCCAATAAGTCAGAGGCACTACTCAATGCCTTGCGCGGTTTGGCAAGTGTTTACTTATCTAATTATCTCTACCAATAGTCCCCCTGATCATGTAAAATCTGCTGCCTTTCCCAAAGCGGAAAAAAGGACATTTAACTTAACGTGAAATGGCAGCACACAGCAGCAACTTGCATTTTCCCAGCCATGGCCGTCAGAGAAACGTGAAGTTAAAAGACAAGTTTCGTTTGCTATCCTCTCATGAAAATGGGAAATAGATGGGAAAGGCTGTTTGTTCTGTTGCCACAGAGAATTCTCCAGAATGAACACACATATTATTATAACCACTCAGCTTATAAAACCCAAGTAATCATGGAAGGTAGTGTCTCCTGTAAATAGTGAGGGCAATCTGCCTTGGCATCTAGCTACCCGTCCTGCCTTGAGGGGTCCATTGAGCACAATGTACATTCCATCGGCCAGAGCCTGCCAGCATAGAATGTCTCTCTAGGGGTTCACTATTACCCTATTTGAATGCTGAGAAGATGCTCATAATTGCTTATTATGACATTAGACAAGAGAATTTGAGTCCCATTTGATTGTAATGAGTTTGTGGAGTCTCTGCCTTTTGCGGGTCCAATCACATACAGAACTGAACCAAAGGCATCTATATTGAAACAGAATTAAACTTGAACCGTTATGCATGAGGCTTGGCCCTCTGGCATTTAAAATTGTTTCTATTACTTTCCACAGTGTGTTGATGGGAACAAAAAACAATATCAATTATAAAATCCTTCAGCAGAGACACCTAAACTTCTTTCCAAGCTGGAATTTATTTCCCCCAGGTTACCCCTGATATAATTCAAATTTACCGTCTCCAGATAAGCCAATTAAATGGTTAAAAAAAAAGATAAAATTATTTCTTTAAAATTATGTATGAAGTAAATGGTAGAACCAGTTTTACACATAGCAGAAGACTAAATAAAAGGAAGTAAATCTGTATGTTATGAGCAGGTGTGTACAATGAAAACACCAATTTAGAACAAGGCGAAACACCTCTGTGTTTGTTTGAGTAAGGGAAGTGTTTAAGAAATTGCCAGTAAACAACCGTTATCCTATTTTTACAAGACGGAAAGTCAAAGAAGGCCTATTAAGTTAACACAGAATTGGCTACAATAAGAGGGGCAAAAAGAGTAACACGATCGAATTTGATTTCTAAGTGGAAAAACTAGGAACCATTTGAAGTGCTTAGGATTTCATCATTCTGCACTTTGATAAAGCATCAGTGTTTCCCATTTACTCACAGTAGTATCCAGATGGCTGAAGGAGGAAACAACAATGAATTGGATTCTAATGGAAAGCTCACTGAGACCCCAGGGCTTTCCATTCAAGGCTACAGCTGAAACTGTCCACAACGTGGAAGCCCAGTGGGTCGGCAGCACAGGGCGACAACCAGCGATCTGCACGGGTAACTTCGTGATCCGCAAGGTTGCAGGCAGATACCGCATTCATTGCTCGCCCAACAGAAGTGGGCTTTTTTTTTTTTTCATCATACATTTCAAAATGCTGTGTGGCTATTCTGAAAATGACACTAAGTTCCCTGAATCTCAAACTGGCTCTGAGTTATATTCAATAAATATCTGATTGCCAGAAAGGAAAGCGGTGAGTTGGGGGGTTCTCTTTTTCAGAGAACTCGAACAAGTATTTTTAAAAGAACACACCACATGTGTTTCTCCCTCTCTCTCTCCTCCAAATGCTCCCAGGTCATTTCACTCTTCAGCGGTGTGGCGAAGTGTAAGAGTACAGTAAGTGAACCAGAAATGGACTCTCACCCATTGAATGGGGGGCCTTCAGCAAACCCTTCAATCTCTTGAGGTGGCTGGACTCACACATGTATGAAGCACCTTGGTTCAGCTTCCGAGTTGGACCATGTCATCAGGCTAGCTTTGGGATGTTTGGGGGAATACATTGCAAAGACACTTACCTATCATCTCTTTATTTCTCAAAAGAAACTAACAATGACTTAAGCCAGCCAGCATCTTCTCAGTATCTATTGAGTACCAACTGTTTGCCAGGCACTGAGCTGAAACGCTAGAAAGACAGAGAAGAGTAAATGAAGCTAACATATAGGAGTTGAAACTCTGGTCAGGGAACTCTCCCCTCGCCTTTCTCCCAAGAATTACCTAATGACTGCTACGCTGGTTTCACAGAGCTCTTGTGTAGGCAAAGGGCCTTCTCCACTGACTGGTCATGAACTTGGCAAGCCCACAGACATCTTCACACTTCAGTTTTCTGGCCAGCACAATGGGAATAATCGCAGCATCTAGGTCATGCAGTTGCTGTGCAGCTTGAATACTGGAATGCAAATAAAATAATGAGTGTCAGGGGCGCCTGGGTGGCTCAGTCGCTTAGCGTCTGCCTTTGGCTCAGGTCTTGATCCTGGGGTCCTGGGCTCGAGTCCTGCACCGGGTTCCTTGCTCAATGGGGAGTCTGCTTCTCCATCTGCCTGCTGCTCACCCTGCTTGTTCTCTCTCTCTCTCTCTGACAAATAAATAAGTAAAATCTTAAAAAAAAAAATGAGTGTCAGCCTGACAGGCAGTCAGCATTAAATACATGTTAAATATTAATTATTGTCACAAGAAAGATAGGAGTGAATTGTTCAAATGATGTAAAGAGGAATACTTAAATCACCCTTTACTAATTATATAAAGGGATTTATGTATTCTGATGTTATAAATGGGATAATGAGAACTGTTATGGGCTGAATTGTGCCCCCCTCCCCAGATTCATATGTGAAAGCCTTAACTCTCAGTACTTCAGAACAGGACTGCATTTAGAGATAGAACCTTTAAAGAGATCATCAAAGTCACACGAGGGGGAGGTTAAGATGGCGGAGGAGTAGGGGACACCTTTTTCAGCCGGTCCCCTGAGTTGAGCTGGATAGGTACCAGACCAGCAGGAATATCCACGGAATCAGCCTGAGACGCAGGAAGATACATCTGGATCTCTACAAATGAACATCTCCAGCGCTGAGTATCGAGGTACGAAGCGGGGAGCCGTGAAACCGCGCACAGATATCGGAAGCTAAACAGAAGGGGGAGGGAGCCGCCGTGTCAGGGCGCCGGGAAGCGGTAGCCACCTGCAAGGGGGAGCGGACAGACCGCGGACCCGCACGCTTGAGACAGCAGGCTGAGAAGGGAGCTCCGGGAGCGCACGCGGGACGGCTGGCGGTTGGCGGGCCACCTGCACGGGGGAGCAGGCGGACTCGCGGACGGCACCCGCGAGACAACAGACTTAGAACGCGAGCTCCAGGAGCGCGCGCGCAGGGCGGCTGGCGGGCCACCTGCACCGGGGAGCGGGCGGACCGCGGACCCGCACTCTGGAAACGGCAGACTGAGTCCGTGAGCCGGGAGCGTGCACCACCAAGCATCTCACGGAGCTCCGGAGCTCCGGTGTGCTCACTGGATCGAGGCTGAGACCGGGAGCTCCGGGAGCGTCCGCGGGGCGGCTGGCGGCTGGAGGGCCACCTGCACGGGGGAGCAGGCGGACTCGCGGTCAGCACCCGTGAGACACCAGACTGAGACGGGGAGCTCCGGGAGCCCGCGCGGGGCGGCTGGCGGCGGGCGGGGTTGGAAACACAAAGGACAGAGACGTGCCGGCCCTGGAAGTGAGGGCTGGGACGCCGGGTGTGGGGCGCACAGCCCGGGATGCTGCAGGGTTGAGCAGCACCAACAGAAACAGAGTTAAAGTGGCCAGAACATCAGTGGAGAACGATCCGCGATCCCTCTGTTCTGAGACAGAGGCTGAATTTCAGCCGCTGCTGCTCTCTCAGAAGAGGCATAGCAAACCGCCAGGGAAAGCCGCCAGAGAACAAAAGCCCGGAAATACCGGCTCACAGGGTGCCCATCCCCATCCCCCCTCGCAAGGGACACAGAGACTCTACCCAAACAGGGTTTTCTGAGTACCTGCAGGCAGGCCCCTCCCCCAGAAGGCAGGCTGAAAAATCAAGAAGCCCACAACCCGGAGCGCCTGAGTGGCGCAGTCACCAAGCACCTGTCTTCGGATTAGGGTGTGATCACAACGCTCCGTAAGGAGTCCTTCATCGGGCTTCTCCACCGGGAACCTGCTTCTTCCTCTCCCACTCCTCTGCTTGGGTTCCCTTTCTTGCTGACTGTCTCTCTCTCTCTCAAATAAATAAATAAACTCTTTAAGGAAGAAGCCCACATCCCTAAGATCTCTATAAAACAAGGGCGCACGGCCTGGGTCCCAGTCAACACTTGGGCTCTGGACAACCCTGCAATCTCTCTTCATCAGAATGACGAGAAGGAGAAGTCCCCCCCAGCAAAGAAAAGATAATGAGTCTGTGGCCTCTGCCACAGAATTGGCCTCGGCCACAGAATTAATACATATGGATGTATCCCAATTATCAGAAATGGAATTCAGAGCAACAATGGTCAAGATGATGAGTAAACTTGAAAAAAGCATCAGAGAAAGCGTTGCTGAGAATATAGAATCCCTAAGGGCAGAAATGAGAGCGAATCTGACAGAAATTAAAAATTCTATGAGCCAAATGCAGTCAAAACTAGAGGCTCTGACGGCCAGGGTCACCGAGGCAGAGGAACGCGTTAGCGAATTGGAGGATGGGTTAGTAGAAGAAAAAACGAAAATAGAAGCTGGTCTTAAAAAAATCCACGCCCACGAATGTAGATTACGGGAGATTACTGACTCTATGAAACGATCCAATGTCAGAATCATCGGCATCCCTGAAGGGGTGGAGAAAAACAGAGGTCTAGAAGAGATATTTGAACAAATTGTAGCTGAAAACTTCCCTAATCTAGCAAGGGAAACAAGCATTCGTGTCCAAGAGGCAGAGAGGACCCCATCCAAGCTCAACCAGGACAAACCTACGCCACGGCATGTCATAGTGCAATTCGCAAATATTAGATCCAAGGATACAGTATTGAAAGCGGCCAGGGCAAAGAAATTTCTCACGTACCAAGGCAAAGGTATCAGGATTACGTCAGACCTGTCTACAGAGACCTGGAATGAGAGAAAGGCTTGGGGGGGCATTTTTAAAGCTCTTTCAGAGAAAAACATGCAGCCAAGGATCCTTTATCCAGCAAAGCTGTCATTCAGAATTGATGGAGAAATAAAGACGTTCCAAAATCGCCAATCATTAACCAATTTCGTAACCACGAAACCAGCCCTACAGGAGATATTAAGGGGGGCTCTATAAAGGTAAAAAGGCCCCAAGAGTGATACAGAGCAGCAAGTCACAACCGATACAAAGACTTTAAAGAGAAATGGCATCATTAAAATCATATCTGTCAATAATCTCTATCAATCTAAATGGCTTAAACTCTCCCATAAAACGCCACAGGGTTGCAGATTGGATAAAAAGACATGACCCATCCATTTGCTGTCTACAAGAGACTCATTTTGAACCCAAAGATGCATTCAGACTTAGAGTAAGGGGATGGAGTACCATCTTCCACGCAAATGGACCTCAAAAGAAAGCTGGAGTAGCAATTCTCATATCAGATAGACTGGATTTTAAACTAGAGGCCATAGAGAGAGATACAGAAGGGCACTATATTATTCTTAAAGGAAGTATTCAACAAGTGGATATGACAATTATTAATATATATGCCCCCAACAGGGGAGCAGCAAGATACACAAGCCAACTCTTAACCAAAATAAAGAGACATATAGATAAGAACACAGTAATAGTAGGGGACCTCAACACCCCACTATCAGAAATAGACAGAACACCCTGGCAAAAACTAAGCAAAGAATCAAAGGCTTTGAATGCCATACTCGACGAGTTGGACCTCATAGATATATATAGAACACTACACCCCAGAACCAAAGAATACTCATTCTATTCAAATGCCCATGGAACATTCTCAAGAATAGATCATGCTCTGGGACACAAAACAGGTCTCAGCCAATACCAAAAGATTGAAATTATCCCCTGCATATTCTCAGACCACAACGCTCTGAAATTGGAACTCAACCACAAGGAAAAACCTGGAAGAAACTCAAACACTTGGAGGCTAAGAACCATCCTGCTCAAGAATGACTCGATAAACCAGGAAATCAAAAAACAAATTAAACAATTTATGGAGACCAACGAGAATGAATACACAACGGTCCAAAACCTATGGGATACTGCAAAGGCAGTCCTAAGGGGGAAATACATAGCCATCCAAGCCTCACTCAAAAGAATAGAAAAATCTAAAATGCAGTTTCTATATTCTCACCTCAAGAAACTGGAACAGCAACAGAGGGACAGGCCTAACCCACTGACAAGGAAGGAGTTGACCAAGATTAGAGCAGAAATCAATGAATTAGAAACCAGGAGCACAGTACAGCAGATCAACAGGACTAGAAGCTGGTTCTTTGAGAGAATCCATAAAATTGACAGACCACTGGCAAAACTTGTCCAAAAACAAAGAGAAAGGACTGAGATTATTAAAATTATGACTGAAAAGGGAGAGGTCACGACCAGCACCATTGAAATTGCAAGGATTATTAGAAACTTTTATCAACAGCTATATGCCAAAAAACTAAACAATCTGGAAGAGATGGAGGCCTTCCTGGAAACCTATAAACTACCAAGACTGAAACAGGAAGAAATAGATTTCTTAAATAGGCCAATTAACTATGAAGAAATTGAGTCAGTGATAAACAACCTTCCAAATAATAAAACTCCAGGCCCAGACGGTTTTCCTGGGGAATTCTACCAAACATTCAAAGAAGAAATAATACCTATTCTCCTAAAGCTATTTCAAAAAATAGAAACAGAAGGAAAGCTACCAAACTCATTCTATGAGGCTAATATTACCTTGATCCCCAAACCAGGCAAAGACCCCCTCAAAAAGGAGAATTACAGACCGATTTCTCTAATGAATATGGATGCCAAAATCCTCAACAAGATCCTTGCTAATAGAATCCAACAGTACATTAAAAGGATTATCCATCATGACCAAGTGGGATTCATACCTGGGATGCAAGCATGGTTCAACACTCGCAAATCAATCAATGTGATACATCATATCAACAAGAAAAGACTCAAGAACCATATGATCCTCTCAATTGATGCAGAAAAAGCATTTGACAAAATACAGCATCCTTTCCTGATTAAAACCCTTCAGAGTGTAGGAATAGAGGGTACATTTCTCAATCTCATAAAAGCCATCTATGAAAAGCCTACTGCAAGCATTATTCTCAATGGGGAAAAGCTGGAAGCCTTTCCCTTAAGATCAGGAACACGACAAGGATGCCCACTCTCGCCACTATTATTCAACATAGTACTAGAAGTCCTTGCAACAGCAATCAGAAGACAAAAAGGGATCAAAGGTATCCAAATCGGCAAAGAAGAAGTCAAACTGTCTCTCTTTGCAGATGACATGATACTCTATATGGAAAACCCAAAGGAATCCACTCCCAAACTATTAGAAGTTATAGAACAATTCAGTAAGGTGGCAGGATACAAAATCAATGCCCAGAAATCAGTTGCATTTCTATACACGAATAACGAGACTGAAGAAAGAGAAATTAGGGAATCCATCCCATTTACAATAACACCAAAAACCATACGTTACCTTGGAATTAACTTAACCAGAGACGTAAAGGACCTATATCCTAGAAACTATAGATCACTTTTGAAAGATATTGAGGAAGACATAAAAAGATGGAAAAATATTCCATGCTCATGGATTGGAAGAATTAACATAGTTAAAATGTCCATACTACCCAGAGCAATCTACACTTTCAATGCTATCCCGATCAAAATACCGAGGACATTTTTCAAAGAACTGGAACAAATAGTCCTTAAATTTGTATGGAACCAGAAAAGGCCCCGAATCTCCAAGGAACTGTTGAAAAGGAAAAACAAAGCTGGGGGCATCACAATGCCGGATTTCGAGCTGTACTACAAAGCTGTGATCACAAAGACAGCATGGTACTGGCACAAAAACAGACACATCGACCAATGGAACAGAATAGAGAACCCAGAAATGGACCCTCGGCTCTTTGGGCAACTAATCTTTGATAAAGCAGGAAAAAACATCCGGTGGAAAAAAGACAGTCTCTTCAATAAATGGTGCTGGGAAAATTGGACAGCTACATGCAAAAGAATGAAACTTGACCACTCTCTCACACCATACACAAAAATAAACTCCAAATGGATGAAAGACCTCAATGTGAGACAGGAATCCATCAAAATTCTAGAGGAGAACATAGGCAACAACTTCTATGACATCGGCCAGAGCAACCTTTTTCACGACACATCGCCAAAGGCAAGAGAAATAAAAGATAAAATGAACTTATGGGACTTTATCAGGATAAAGAGCTTCTGCACAGCCAAGGAAACAGTCAAAAAAACTAAGAGACAGCCCACGGAATGGGAGAATATATTTGCAAAGGACACCACAGATAAAGGACTGGTATCCAAGATCTACAAAGAACTTCTCAAACTCAATACACGAGAAACAAATAAACAAATCATAAAATGGGCAGAAGATATGAACAGACACTTTTCCAATGAAGACATACAAATGGCTAACAGACACATGAAAAAATGTTCAAAATCATTAGCCATCAGGGAAATTCAAATCAAAACCACACTGAGATACCACCTTACGCCAGTTAGAATGGCAAAGATAGACAAGGCAAGAAACAACAATTGTTGGAGAGGATGTGGAGAAAGGGGATCCCTCCTACATTGTTGGTGGGAATGCAAGTTGGTACAGCCACTCTGGAAAACAGTGTGGAGGTCCCTTAAAAAGTTAAAAATTGAACTACCCTATGACCCAGCCATTGCACTACTGGGTGTTTACCCCAAAGATACAGACGTAGTAAAGAGAAGGGCCATATGCACCCCAATGTTCATAGCTGCATTGTCCACAATAGCCAAATCATGGAAGGAGCCGAGATGCCCTTCAACAGATGACTGGATTAAGAAGCTGTGGTCCATATATACAATGGAATATTACTCAGCTATCAGAAAGAACGAATTCTCAACATTTGCTGCAACATGGACGGCACTGGAGGAGATAATGCTAAGTGAAATAAGTCAAGCAGAGAAAGACAATTATCATATGATTTCTCTCATCTATGGAACATAAGAACTAGGATGATCGGTAGGGGAAGAAAGGGATAAAGAAAAGGGGGGTAATCAGAAGGGGGAATGAAACATGAGAGACTATGGACTATGAGAAACAAACTGAAGACTTCAGAGGGGAGGGGGTGGGGGAATGGGATAGACTGGTGATGGGTAGTAAGGAGGGCACGTATTGCATGGTGCACTGGGTGTTATACGCAACTAATGAAGCATCAAACTTTACATCGGAATCTGGGGATGTACTGTATGGTGATTAACACAATATAATAAAATAAAATTAAAAAAAAAAAAAGTCACACGAGGTCTTCTAGATGGGTCCTCATCTGATCTGAGGGAATTTGGACACAACGAAAAGACCATGTGAGGACACAGGGACAAGGTGACCCTCTGCACACCCAAGAGAGGGGCCTCAGGAGAAACCAAACCTGCCAACACCCTGGTCTTATACTTTCTACCTGTAGAAACTGGGAGAGACTTATCCTCTGTTGTCTGAGCCCCCACTCTGCAGTATTTGGTCCCGGCAGCCTGAGCCAACCAAGGCGGAATGACAGTCTGTTAATAATATAAACACATGTTGACACAACAAGGATTAAAAAGATAGACACATGGCCTCTTAAATATATTAACTCCCGAGTGCAATGTACTTTTTCAAGCTTGTGTTTTTCAATAAGAATAATGTGTGTACACAATAAAGAAATATTCAAACCACCGAAGAGGATAAAAAAGTATAAAAAGAAGCTTCCCCTCCTTACTTCTATTGGAAAAGGATAGATGAATTATAAACGTGTATCTGGGCAAAATATATACAGCAGGAATGTTTGATTTGATGTATGGATGACCAATAGTTCACATGCCCTCGAGTGTCCTCAACAACTAATCCGGGGTCTTCCTTCCTCCCTTGTTACCACCAAAGAGAAGTATCCACATCATTCTAGAAATCAGAGCCGGTTATGAGCACGCCATCCACACTGGGTTCTTCAGCTGGGAAATGTGATACGAGAGCTTCACGCAGTGTGAGCTCAACAAACACCTTTCTGTTAATTTGATATGTTGGATTAATGGGGCCTCCGGTAATAAGCTTTGCAGAACCAGACGCACATGGTTTCCCTGAAGATAATAAATTCTCGCTTTTGGTCAAGTCTATGTGTGTGCAGCTAAAAAATGAAATAATATATATGTTAGTGCCAGGGATTTTGCCAAACACTCCTTCATGTTACCTTCTTTAGTTCATCTGATGTATACTCATGCCTCCATTAGCTCAGAGCCTATAAAAACTTTGCCCTTAATTTTTTGCTACTCTGCAAGTGTCAGAATATCTAAAAACAAGGATTAACTTTGCCTGACAGATAAAATTTATGAGCCAAAGCAATAAACCAGGTCCAATTACAGTTTTCCTCAATTTCTTGAAGATGCCCTGCAGTTTTCTAAGAAATAGCAGGGAGTTAAAAGAGATTATGGGACTTTGTTTAAAACCATAGCTCCTGCAGGAAGTGATGGTATTATGCGGAGCAAGTCATCTTTCTCTGTTTTCTTTCCATATTTGTAAATAGAAATAATACTACATCAGATTTCTAATAATGAGTTATCATTTCTTAGGATTCTGTGTAGTGACCAGTTGGTGCTTTGGGACATCTTGCCTGGGCTCTCTCATGAGGGGGCATTCAGCTAATGGGTCCCTCTGGGGATTGAGCTCACCTGGGCACACCTGTACTCACCTGGGCTATCCAGACCTCCCTCCCAGTGTCCAACAGGATTGGGGCTTTCCCCTCTGTGACTCTCTTTCTCTCCTGGTACCTTTTCATCCTGCAGTACCTGGTAGCAAGATTAGTCCGTGGGGGGAAGACTTTATTTTAAAATGTCTTATTCTGATAGCCTTTCATTATAACTGGGCTTTTGCCTTTTAATTTTACAGATAACTTTGACCTTTTTGGACTAAAGTCCTTTTTGAACAGACATATGAAAAATGATCTTCATTTTTCATTTTCTACATTTACTTTACTGTGTATTGTTGGTAAAAATATATCCAACATGAATTTTGCACGTTTTCAAGATTTTCAATTCTTTAGATCAATTCTTTACTATCACTAGAACATAAATTATGTGAAAATCTTGATTAAAACCATGATTAGTGGGATGCCTGGGTGGATCAGCCAGTTAAGCGTCCGCCTTTGGCTCAGATCATGGGGCTCCCTGCTCAGTGGGGAATGTGACTCTCCCTCACCCTCTGCCCCTCCCCCACTCATTCTCTCTCTCTCTCTCTGATAAATAAATACTTTAAAAAAAACATAAGTAGTGATTTTGCTAAGATGAATATTACAGAATATATAAGAAGTTATATATTTTGTGTCTTTATTTTCTTAACCATCCTAACATAATCAGCTTGTATTAGAATACCCAGACATGCACAATAATATGATTTAGGGTTTTTTTTTACTATTTTTCTGTTTTCATTCATATATATATATTTTTTTCTTCTTCTAAGTACGTTCCCCACCCAATGCGAAACCCAATGTGGGGCCCAACTCATGACCCTGAGATTAAGACCTGAGCTGAGATCAAAGTCGGACACTCAACCGAATGAGCCATCCAGGTGCCCTGACTTCATTCGTGTTAAAAAAAAAAAAAACCATAATGTTACACGTTGTGGTGATATTTTGTCAACAAAAGGCATACATGTCACAAGATATCTTCCGTTCATCAGTTTGTTGAATTGATTTTCACCCTCGTACTGTATTTAGCTATATTAATGTGAGATTTCACACGTACTCTTGCCCCAAGCCCTGGTTCCTGAAACATCGGAAGCAAGGGAAGAGCATGGTGAACATGGCACTTGAGAAAGCTCACTGGGCTGTACACAGTAAGACCAGTTAGGCGGCTGGGCTTCCTCTGGGTGGGTAATGTTTCCACCTCGAGCCTGAACTTCTGAGACAACCTCATTCACTTAGGTCCTTAGCATATCACTGGGGAGGTGAGTTGAGCCCTGCTGTTGTAGGTTTCCGGGGCAGCAAGTTCTTTTTTTTTTTTTTTTTTTTTTTTAAAGACCCCATTCATTTATTTGACAGAGAGAGACAGCCAGCGAGAGAGGGAACACAAGCAGGGGGAGTGGGAGAGGGAGAAGCAGGCTCCCAGCAGAGGAGCCCGATGTGGGGCTCGATCCCAGAACGCTGGGATCACGCCCTGAGCCGAAGGCAGACGCCTTACAACTGAGCCACCCAGGCGCCCCTGGGCCAGCAAGTTCTTGGCTGGAGGCCTATCCATTTTCAGACCACACATTTGTTTGTTTGTTTGTTTGTTTTTTAGAGAGAGGGCATGTGCATATGCGAGTGGGAAGGTGGGGTGGAGTGGAGAGGTGGTGGGAGGAGGCAGTGGGTGAGGGAGAATCCCAAGCAGGCTGCACGTCCAGCATGGAGGCCATTACGGGGCTTGATCTCACCCCCCTGAGATCATGACTGGGTTGAAATCAAGAGTCGGAGGGTGAATCCACTGAGCCACCCAGGTGCCCCTCAGACCAGGCGTTTCTGACAGCTCAGCCCCAGGGGTGGCCAGAGAGGCAGAAGCCACCAGGAACCTTGAGGCCTAAGCTCTGGAATCCACCCAGTGTCATTTTTCTGCTGGTGAAAGCAACTCACGGGTTTGTCCCGTGTTCCAAGGGTAGGTCGACAGACTCCCTGCTTTCTGGAAGGTTCAAGGAACAGCCGCAAATACATAAGAAGACATACAACAGATGAGAGATTGTTAGCAAACTACCACAAAGACCTATTTCGTAACATTATCTGAATTTCATGGAAGGTCATTTAGCTTCTCGGGGCCCTCGCCTCTTCTAATTGTGTGCCCCCACACGGGTACTCTGAGAGGAACCTGCAGTTGAAATGAAAATAGTCTACGCTAGAGATAGACCCCAAATCTGAAATAATCACCCATTATTTGTGAGTCCCTTGGCCGAGTTTTAATTTCAAATGTCATGAATTATAAACAGCCAGTACTTGACAAGGAGCCAAAAATAATGTTTTCTGTATTTCTCCCATACTTTGCTAGATGTGCCTCAACTGCTAGTTCTTCCTTTGTGCTGGTAGGCCACTCTGCAACCCATCAGTATCAGAATAACACGCTGCACTGGGGTGAGTCCCCTGCTCATCGCTGCAAATCACCAAAGTTTGGCCATACGGGAATTGTCGGTAGGAAAAAAAAAAAAAAAAAAAAAAAACCACACCAAAAATGTTAAGCAGTGATTTCGCTCATTTATATCTCTGTCCCACACAGGCACACGTAGCTCATTTGATGTGCCGTTACCAAGAGACTGAACCCCATTATGGCTTAGCTGACATAGCTGTTTTTATGTGGGGGGGTTGGTGGGGGGAGGAGTCGCTTCTCTCCATTAGTTGAGTTGCAAGTTTAAAATGAGAATTCACCCTCTATTAGGGCTACAAGATTTGGGGGAGAAAAATTTAGATAAAATATACTTACACTAAAAAATTGTTTTCTATCTGAAACTCAAATTTAACTAGGCATGGTGTCCCTATCTGGACCCCTACCCTCTATGAGCTTGAAGATAAAGATATTTTTTTTCTTTTCTTCTTTTTAAATGTTACATCTCTACTGCCCAAGACTCTCCCGGTTTTAGTCTTAAAATTCCCACATCCGGGGGGAAAAGGGAACCCTCTAACACTGTTGGTGGGAATGTAAGCTTGTACAGCCACTCGGGAAAACAGTATGGAGGTTCCTCAAGATGTTAAAAATAGAGCTACCTTACGACCCAGTAATTGCACTACTAGGTATTTACCTCAAAGATACAGATGTAGTGAAAAGAAGGGGCATCTGCACCCCAATGTTCATAGCAGCAATGTCCATGATAGCCAATGTCCATGGAAGGAATTGAGATATCCTTCAACAGATGAAAGGATAAAAAAGATGTGGTTCATATATATAATGGAATATTACTCAGCCATCAGAAAGTATGAATACCTACCATTTGCATTGACATGCATGGAACTGGAAGGGATATGCTAAGTCAATAAGTCAAGCAGAGAAAAACAATTATCATATGGTTTCACATATATGTGGAACATAAGGAATAGTGTGGAGGACCACAGGGGAGGACAGGGAAAACTGAATGGGGAGAAATCAGAGAGGGAGACAAACCATGAGGGACTCTGGACTCTGGGAACCAAACTGAGGGTTACGGAGGGAGGGGAATGGGATGATGGGATAACCGGGTGATGGGTATTAAGGAAGGCACGTGATGTGATGAGCACTGGGTGTTATATGGAACTAATGAATCGTTGAACACTACGTCAAAAACTAATGATGTCCTATATGCTGGCTAATTGAACATAATAAAAAAATAATTTAAAACAAAAGTCCCACATCCAGGGAACCCCACCCCATAGTCCTAGGCAAATGAATGGTCAGTGGCCTATCATCTATCTGATAAACTCTGACTCTTCAAAGACAATGCCTAAATTTCCATGATTATCATTTTTTGTAACCCCCCCATATTAGCCCCGTGTCAGACACTTAGTACCTATCTGGTAAATGCTTCTTGAATGAATGAATGAGTGAATGAGTGAGTGTAAACGGAAGAGAAGGGTCCCTGGAGGGCAGAGCAAAGGCAGGGAAGGGGGGAAGGACATCTCAAGAGCTGAGATACACTGCCAGTCTTCCAAAGAGCAGAGTGATGGGAGTGGTTAGGGCACAGAGCAGAGGCTTCAAACTCGCTGTGCCCCTGAATCCTCTAGAAAGCTTTTAAAAAATACCGACACTTTGGCTCCACCAATCGAATGAAGTCTCTAGCCATACAGCCCTGGCATCGTATTTTTTTCAAAAGCTCCCCCTGGGATATTTCTCAAGTGCAGCCAGGGTTCAGAATCAAAACACCCTGCAGTGAAAAGATTCTGGAAAAAAACGAGCCATAAAACGAAAAGATGCTAAGAGGTGGTGCAATTCTAACACACTTCTCTAATAACCTCACTTGGGTGAGTTTCTTATTTTTATGGTTGTCCCTGCTGCCGCTCCGGACACATAATTATCCTCTCAATGATGCAAGTTCATGACTAATTTCTGGAGAGGAGAAGCGGGCGATCAGAGGGACGTGGTGGCTGAACATTCCTAGATCGAATGGGTATGGTGAATCTGTCTTCCAAGAGTTGTTTGGAAAAATAAATCGCGTCCAAGGCCAGGTAGAGAAAATAGTGAACGTTAGCAGTTTTGTTAACATATCCAGGAAATAGACTTGCTACCGGCAGGCCGAATAAATGTGTGCCACACATGACCTTCAAAACCATTGATCTTAAAGGTTACAAACAATACCCAACTGACCCATTGGTCTGTGTCCTCGGATTAAGAGATCCTGCCGTGGATATTCCCCTTTGTACTGCACTGCTGCCGATAAGGAAGACTACTTTAAAAATATATATATTGAACCAGGTTATATGTGATCATTAATCACAGACTCTCCCCAGGACTGCCATCATAAATACTGCATCTGCATAAAATTCCCTGCTGAAATTGCCTTGCCGTCTCTTCAACCCCTATGACAAAGCAGACACACTTGGAGGAAAGAGGAATTGAAAAGGCACCGAGAAAGGAACAAAGAACAGGAAATGTGCTGCCTTCTACGTTGTATTTTAAATTATTTAATTTTTAAAAAATTATATCATTTTTTAAGATTACTTTAGATGGTATTCAAAATTATTCAGAATTATGTTTAAACATGCTAGCCCTTTGCTCAGAGCAAAGCATGATGGTAAACATAATGTTTTACCTTAATCTTTTATATTTTTGGTATTTATTACCAAGAACATCTTCTTCATGGGGCAATTCCTTATTTCGTGGTGCCAGAGACTTACACAAAATGACGAATACAAAATTAAGTACGGGGTCTGGGAAGCGATCCTGAAGTGGAGATTTCATTAATATCACGGTAAATTTGCTCTGGACCGCCCAGCTTCATATTCGGGGATGTAAATGATACTTCTTTCCTCCTCGTTGTTGTTTTTAAAAATGACATCAAATCATATAGGCATATAAATTCCAATAACACAGAATTGCACAAACGAAAATGGAAAGGCTTTTTTTCCCTTGACCCTCAGATCAGTTATTCTCCAAAGGTTACTGCTTTCAGCATTTAATACGTAAGATGTACCCATTTCTAAGAAGTGCTTTCAAATAGCTAGCTCTTTAAGGTTTATTTTCTCTCCAGGGTCTCACATAAATGTATGTTTTCTCAAGTGTTCAGATAAATACATATATGCTATCAGCTTTTGATTGTCAAAGACTGCTTGTTTCAATATGTGAGTGCTCAGGTCGTTCCCTTCTCTTATCTTCTCCTTCAAGTGCACACTTGATTTGGGGAAAATAGGTCTGTTACTACCAGTAACCAATGGGAACATGAACAACTCAGGAGTCATACCTTGGTTTGAATCCCTGCTCCGCAATTTAATAATTATATGACTTAATTATTAACACTGTGTAACTATTTTGAATTCTACGGAAGAGTTTTGAGGTTCAAAATCAAGATAATGATGATAATTGGCTAATGGGGTTGTTGCAAGGATTAAATAAGATAGCCCTCGCAACCAGCTCAGCACCGTCCTGGAATATCACATACGCAAAATATGAAAAAAAAATCACATCAACTTCAAGTTCATCGTTTTCTTTACTGGCATCATTTTCATTATCAGTGAGTGGCTACAGAAAGGGGGGTTATAAGAAATTAAATATCATTTTCACTGCTTATGCATAACTTGGTAGATGTTTTTTGGTGGAAGAGGTTGAAATTATGGACTATGGTGAAATGTGGGGTGCCCTGTGGAAAACGGCGTTCCAAGTAACCTTCACGTACACCAACTTGTATGCTGTCCCGGAGTCACAGAGCAGAGAGGCTCAGAGACCAAATTATCACCCAGCTCGTTACATCAACGTAAATCATACAGAGGGAGCAAAGAGAAGTATTGGGGTGTTCATCATCATCTGGTGGTGTGCAAGTGGGACAGAGACACCTCCTTACCTGAACCGTGGGCATGCAATGTCCATACGACTGTCTCTCTACGACATCAGCCTGCCCTGTGGATGTTGCCATGGCAAGGAGCAGAGCAGGCCTCTGAGCCAGGGGGCTCAGCAGATGGGAGGCACCCGGAGCCAACACACACGTGCACTTTCCAAAAGACACAGGGCAAGTCCATCTGGCCAGTCGCTATAACTTGCCAATTAGCCCGATGAGCAGCTATGATCTATCTGCCTTTCTCAGGCAGGGGACACACGGAGCCAGGATGAGTGTTCACCCATGGGTGGATGACTTAAGGCCTCGTGAATACGGACTGCCTCCTCGGTCCTTCATCCCTTCTTATCCATCTTTAGCACCTCTGGCTCTACTCACCTCGCCTCTGCCCAACGTGTGTCCCAAAGTATTTTCTCCTCTACCTTATTTACCTATCCACTTTTTATTTTTAATTTTCCATAGAAGAATGGAATCTTCTGACGTCACAGAGACAACACTCTTTAGACAGGGCTTATACTCCTTGTGGTAGAGCGGAGTTGAAATAAGTCTGCTCTCAAGCCAGGTCACCGGGATGCACATTCCAGCCCACCACATACTGGCTGGTAAACATGGGTAAGTTAATCTTCCTGTACCCCAGTTTCCTTCTCTGCAAAATGGGGGTGATGATGACTCCAACGGTAGCTACCTGATAAGCCTGTTGTGTTGCTTAAACACATTATAAGCTTCAGAGTTCAGAACACTGCCTGGTACTTAGTAACGACTCAATATGTATCAGCTCATATGATTTTTAGCCCTTTGGACAGTGTGCTCTTGGCTGGAAGCCTGACCTAGGGGATTGGCAGGAGAGGTCAATGTGTTTGTGGCCGGAGAAAGCAAGTCTTTCCATTGGCAGAGTGCCTGCAACTTACAAAGAACATCAAAGTAAATGATGGTTTTAAGACTTGAAAACAACTCTGTTAAGCAGGTAACATGACCCCCATTTCATCGATCGTGAATCTCAAATTCAGGGTATGAAACGGCTGACTCACAGGCACACATTTATTAGGTCATGACCGGAACCCAGACCTTCTGACTGTGAGGCCAGAACGCTCTCCTGCTTGAAGATGAAAGACCTCACCTCCCACCACCTCCTTCCACCACACGCTTAGACTAAAGTATGAAAACTCTCCCTACAGTCAAAGGGAAGGTTTGAAAATGGCTTCTCCCCAACGGCTAGTGATTAAGTCACACCATTGTATAAATGGCCTGTAACCGATCAGCTCTGATTGTGTCCTGGGGTGAAGTATTTATGGTTGAGACAGTTGGGGAGGTTAGAAGATGTGTCGAGGACGGATCCCAGAAAGGGCGGGCTGGTTTCACCATCTGGCCTAGGATTGCTAAAAATGAGTTTCTGTACAACACGTATAAATCTGTCTCAGTATAATCTGCGGTACCATGTGCTGTCATATTTAGTACCTCATTGTAATTCAATCTCTCTATTCAAAAACTCGTCTAACAATGTAAACAAAATACAGACACAAAGGAGAAAATATTTACATATCTCATGAAAATATCTGCACAAATATAAGTGTAGGCCTGGGGAAAACCTCCAGAGTTCACCTGGTCTCTCCTCTTGCTCTCGATATGGAGGCACTATATTGAGCCAAGTGCATTCAGTGGGCAAAATACATTAATATAAAGAAATGCCAAGAGGTCAAAGAAAATCATGTGGCAGGAAATAAAATGACTATTGACAGAGGACAGAATCCTATTGCCACACACACACACACTTGCACACACATGCATATCTGTAAACACATGCACATCCACTCATGCACACACCCAACACACACATGGCACACACACATACACAAACACGTGCACATACAAACACTTGCACATACCCCAATGCACACACATACACAGACACACATGCACACATACACACATGTATGCCAACACAGACACGTATATCTTCAAACATGTGCACACACATGCACACACACAACACACGCATGCACACACATACACAAACATGTACATACAAATACACATACTCCAATGCACACACATACACAAACACACATGTACTCCAACATGCACATGCACACACAGGTGCATATCTGCACACACACATATACACAAACACATGCACATACAAACACACGTACACACCCCAAAGCACGCACACATACACATACACACACGGCAAAGTGAAATTAGACTAGCTGTCAAACCACGCTTCTGCTCTCTCGCATTTAGCCAACCTGGGAGGTGGCACCATATCCGACAGATCTTCTTTTCTTACAGAGAGCACTCTTTCAAATGCCCTGGTGAATTCGAGGATTATGTATTTTCAGGTTTCAAGTGGTGGAAAGTACTCTGACAGATGAGGCCCCCCATCAACTGGGCTCCTGGGTCAGCCCGGCCCCAGTCATAATCAACTCTTTGTATAAAGAGGCGAGATGGGATTTCTCAGAAATCTTAAGGTCTTCACAGTTCTATTAAATGGGAAAAAAAATGGATACTTTGCAATTTGCAAAAAGAAGTATCACCGCACATAAATACTCCCAAGGGTGCTGTGCAGAGCAGGCAGCGTCCTCGGGGCCCGCCCTCGTGAGAAGGGGGGTCCAGGGAGGCCAGGACCTACTGAGGGTAGCAGGGGCCTATGCCTGGGTTTTGGATGGCGTAAGAATTTAGAAATCTCATTATCAGTATCCAGGAACTACCTGGCCTTCAAATGTCATTCACCGTTCTTCTCTTCTCCTAAGTAACCCTCAAGGCGCATGCTCTGTTCCGTCAACACAGGTGAACCTCTAACCTAAAACAGTCATCATTTACTTTGTAGTACTATGTCGTACAGCGCTATGTACGTGTATCAGCAAGGATTCTGTCAGAAAAGCAGACCTGGTGGATATATAGGAGAGATTTACTGTGAGGAAGTGGTTTATGCCGCTGCAGGGGGCTGGCTGGGCAGGTCTGACACCCCCAGGGCCTGTGGTCGGGAAGCCAAGTGGACACATCGAAAAGACCATCACAGTCTATAGATGTGTGAGGCACTACTCTAAGGATCTCATCTAGTCCCTCATTTATGTATCTCACAAAAACCCGAGGAGGAAACCGAGGTACAGAGTGATGGAGTGAATGGTTCAAGATGGTATAACAAACACTGCCCCAGCATTTGAGGCCAGGTGATCTCGTTCCAGAAACGACGCTTGAACCATGACTTTGCTGTCTTTAGATTTAAGCTTCCCAGACCCTTTAAAAAACATTTTGTAGAATGTTCTGTTGTCATTGTTTTTCCTATCAAAATTACTCTTACCATACTCCAGAATGCACTCCGACTCCTTTGCTTACAACGTTACCATTCTTTAACGCAATGATGCTTTTGCCGTTTAGGGTCCGGCTTACCCTCACAATTAGTAACAGTAGATACATATTATCTAGTAACATAGTATCTAGTTAACAGTAGATACATATTAAATTCTCTATCATATTAAATTACTAAGTAATTTTGTTTAATACTTAGCGGTATAATCCATTTTATAATCCATTCTATAGATGGAACATCAAAGACTCAGTTAATTCAAAGGTCTTCCTAAGCTGACACACCTAGTGACAGCTAGAAATGTTTCCTTATGTGTTTAAGTCATCAAATTTCTACAAGCCACATCAAATTTCTGTTTGCTGCTTGGAGATGGGAGCAGACAACAAAAACAAATCCGGAAAGAAAATAAAAAAAGAGTGAAGTAAGATGCAAGTTCATAAATAGTCTGGAAATATTTGGGAAATTAATCATTTCATATAGGATTTTTTTTTCCCCCGAGTAACTGCCGAGGAGAAGAAAAAAAAAAAAAATCTTTCATTTGTGTCAAGCTCAGTGGTGGTTTGACGGCCACACTTGGCATGTTTTTCCAAGCTGTCAAGGGCATGAGGAGCTGGGCTGTACTTGCCCGTCCTGCTGACCTTCACAAGCCCACAAGGAAAAGACTGGAGCGGGCAGGTGTGAGGCCTCCCGAATACGTTTACCAACCAGAGGGAACTGCTTCTACGATCCTGCCAGGTTGACTTCTGTTAAAAATCCCAGCAACATCCCAGCTGTCCTGACCCTGGGGTGCACACACAACTAAGGAGGCTTGTTTGTGAGATGTCAACCCCCCAACCTGTCACTTAGAAGAACTTGTCACCTTCTCCATCCCCCATTGAATCCTCACTGAGGAATATTTCATTCTCCAGATTGCTGCTTCAGGAGATAGAAAAATAAAATAAAACAGCCGCAGGGAAGGTACAGGTTTATAACTTAAAATTCCTACCAGTCAATTGCCTCTTGCTTGCTTGCTTTTTGCTTCTTTCTTTCAAAATTATTTCACATTATTAAATATTTTAAATGCACAAAGTAGTGGATATTTATATACCTACCCCTGAGACTAAACAGATGTTAACAAGTTTTACCTTATTTGCTTTAGATCATTTAAAAGATAGAAAACATTGCTGTATTAGCACATACCTCACTCCCTACCTTTTCCTATCTCTTGTTCCCTAGACCGTTATCTTGACGTTGCTGCATATCTCTCCCATTTACATCTCTGTGCTCATAATATGTGTCTTTCAGTCTCTCAATATATCTATCCATCCCTTATCTACATACCCAGATGATTCTGAGTCTTCAACATTACAAACATTTGACGTCTTCTGTGTATCTTTTTGCAATTAATTTCTCCTCCTTAATGTTATGTTTTTAAGATTTGTATATGACGGTAGTTATAATGTAGTTCAATTATTCTCTTTTTGTTTGTCGGATTTTTTGTGCACTTAAAAACAGCAATGCAATAACCCTCACTTCATGACTTCCTGTGAGCCTGTGTTGGAGTTTCAAGAGGGAGAATATCCAATAGCAGAATGACTGAGTCTTTTGGTATGTGTATCTTGCATTTTTTTTTTTAAGATAGCCACATTGCTTTCTAAAATGGTGGTACTGATTTATGTCCCTACAGCGATGTGTGGGCAGTGTTGCCATGAATAGTAGAATCATAGGTGACACCACTCCTTATAAAGGAATCGATGATTGGCACCCTCAGAAGTGAAGCAAATTTGCAGTCCTTTGTATAGGAATTCTTTACTCCTGCTGTCCTCACCAAGACATGTTGTTACCACATGCAATATCTGCTTTGCCAATTTATAATAATTGCCATTGTTTTTCGTATGTTTGTTTACATTTCCTTAATCAGCAGAAAAGTTGAGTATCTTCTCATATGTTCATTTGGTAATTTTGACTTCCTCTATCATGAATTGCTTTTTTTTTTTTTTTTCCTATTGGGTTCTCTTTCTTTCTATTTATAGGATTTACTTACCAGTTCAGGGTACTAAGCCCCTGTTGTCTATTTCTATGCATGGCAATATTTATTCCCTTTTGTGCTTTGCTTCGTGTACTTTTTGCCTAATAGAAATTTTAAATTCTAATGTAATCAGACATATCCATCTTTATTTTACGTGTTGTGCTGTTCATGTTTCCATAAGAAATCTATCCCAACTCAGATATAATAAAGGATTTAGGGATTTTTTTGGTTTTGTTTTTTACTGTTTTTGTAACCGTGTTTATAGTTTTGTTCTTCATACTAGGTCATTGATCTTCATTAATGAATAGTATACGAAAGAGACTTCACTTTAACTTTTTCCATATGAATAAGCAGTTGGTCTAACACTGTTGATTGAATAGTCTCTTTTCTCCAATACTGGATAATACTATTTGAGTTTCTATGTTCTCTTTCTACCTTCTCTATTCTGTTCCATTAATATTTCTTCTATTCCTGAACTATGGCTATAACGATTATAGCTTTCCAATAACTCTTTTTTTTTTTTTAAGATCTATTTACTCATTTTAGAGATGGGGAAGGGGCAGAGGGAGAGGGAGAGAATCCCAAGCAGACTCTGTGCTGACCATGGAACCCAACGCAGAGCTCAATCCCATGACCCCGGGGTCACCACCCAAGCTGAAACCAAGAGTTGGCTGCTAAACAAACTGAGCCACCCAGATGCGCCAACTCTTTTTTAAATGAGTTACGATTGACATATAACATGATATTAGTCTTAGGTGTACCGCATAATAATTTGAGGCATGTATTGTTAAACACTCAGCCCAAAAATCTAGTTATTACAGACCTCATAGTATATATGATAACTCTATATTTTCCATTTGAAATTTTCAATAAATTGAGTTCCATGAAGAAGCTCATTAGTAATCTAATAGAAATGACATTGAATAACGGGTTACTGTAGACAAATTCCCTTCTTTACGATGATGTTGGAACTTCCCCTTTTAAAACACAGTATATCCTCTATTATTCAGGCTTTCCCTTGTGAGCATCATTAAAGGTTGTAATTTTTGTCATGAACTTATATCTATCATTGGATTTATTTCTGTAGGCTTGTAATTTTTTTCTATTTAAAAGTTACATTTTAACTGTTTAGTTTGAAATAATCACAGATTCACAGGATGCTGCAAAAACAGTACAGAGGGGTCCCCGGTACCCACCACGTTGCCTCAATAACACTTTCTTCCATAACTATAGTATGATATCAAAGCCAGGAGATGGACTTGGGTTCAATCTGCAGACCTTATTCAGATTTCACCACTGTTCATGAACTTGTGTGTGTGTGTGTGTATGCATGTGTGCACCTCTGAGCAATTTTATCACATGTGTGTGTAGACTTGCGTAATAACAGCCACCACAGTCAAGATACAGACTGCTCGATTACTGCAAAGATCCATTCCGCTATCCCTTTATAGTGATACACTGTCCTCCCACCCTAACGACTGACCATCACTACTCTATTCTCTGTATAATTTTGTCATTTTGAGAGTAATATAAAAATAAAATTCTTTTTAATATATGTAATCATTTTGAGATTGGCCTTTTTGGACCCAGAATAAGTCCCTTGAAATCTATGTAAATTTTCATGTGTATCAATATTTTATTCTTTCTTTTTTTATTGCTAAGTAGTATTCCAATGCAAGAGTGAACCTCAGTTTACTTAACCATTCATCCCCTGAAGGACCTTCATGCTGTTCCAGTTTGGGGTTATTATGAATAAAGCCACTGTGAACATTTGTGTACAGGTTTTTATGTGAACACATTTTTAATCCATGCTCAGGAGCGCACTGGCTACGTCACATGCTAGTCACAGATATAGTTTTGTAAGAAACCTTTATAGGCTTTCCAGTGATGATACCATTTTACATTCCCACCAGCAATTCATGAAAGATTCAATTTCTCCACATCCTTACCAGTTTTGCTGTTTTCATTTTTGTTTTAATCATAGCCATTCTGATGAGTGTGTTGTGATCTTTCATTGTGGTTTTAATTTGTATTTCTCTAATGGCTAATGATGAGTATCTTTTCTTGTGCTCGGTTGCCAACTGTACATCTTCTTAAGTGAAATAGTCTGCCCAATATTTTATGTGTCTTCTAATTAGATTATTTGTTTTACTGTTCAGTTTTGAGAGTTTTTAATATATTCTAGACATTCCTCATTTGTCAGATGTGTGCTTTGCAAACATCTTCCTCCACTCTGTAGCTTGTCTTTCCATCCTCTTTATGGGGTCATTCACAATGCTAATGTTTTTGTTTTGTTTTCCAATTTCTTTTATTTTCTAAAGATTTTATTTTTAAGAAATCCTTACACACAATGTGGGGCTCAAACTCTTGACCCCGAGATCAAGAGTCATATGGCCTACAAACTGAATCAGCTGGGCATCCCATATTTTTCCAGTCCAACAAAATCCAATTTACCGGTTTTTCCTTTCGTGGAGTCAAACAAATCTCCGCCGGTTCTAGTTCTCAAAGATTTTCTCCTCTTTTTTTTCTAGAAGTTTTATGGTTGTACATGTTAAATTTAAGCATGTGGTCCATTTAGACTTAATTTTGTACAAGGTAGGATGTGAGGTTTAAGCTAAAGCTTTTTTTTTTTTTTTCTTCTGGATATCTGGTTGTTCTTGTACCATTTGTTGAAAAAGCTCTCTTTCCTCCATTGACTATCTTTCACAATTCTGTCAAAAATCAGCTTAGTACATTTTTTGTGGGTCTATTTTGGGGTTCTGTAGTTTGTTCCATCGATGCATGGGTCTATCCCTCTGTCGATACTATACTGTCTCGCTGTTGTAGCTGAAGAGGAAGACTTAACATTGGATGGAGGGATCCTTCCCACTTCATCCTTCCTTTCCAAAATAATTTTAGCTCTCTCAGCCCTGTCTTTCCATATAAAGTTTAAGAATAAGCTTGTCTATGTCCACAACAACCTTGTAGGAATATTGATAGGAATTATGTTCAATCTATAAATCATGCTGGGGAGAACTGACATCTTTACTATGTCGAGTCTTCCAGTCCGTGAACACGGGATGTCTCTCCATTTATTTAGGTTTTCTTTGATTTCTTTCATATCCTTTTTCTTTCCTGACAGAATGAATGTACCAACATTGGCTATTTTTATCTGATTCTTCTTGACTGACAGATATTGGGCACCCAAATTCTCCAGTCTAAACTATAGGCAAGCAGCATACTTAAGGTGAAAGGAGAGGGGACAAAACAGAGTCACAGAAACAGTATCAATTTCCAGGAAGGTAGCAGGAACTCATACTTATTTAGATCGCCATCTTGGGCAAGTTACATAATCTTTATTTCCTTGATTTCCTCCTTTGTGATGGGGAGGCCATAGTAGAGTTCCCCATCAAGGATATTTGTGAAGATTAAATGAAAGGATACCCTTGATATTTAAAGCAGAGCTTGGTGCACCCAAACACTAGGTTTCATGATTTATTTATTCACTTATGATTTTAGCTACCATTATTATTCACCAATCACTTTACATAGATTACATCACAGCAACACTGTGCGGTAAACCACATTATCACCACTGAGAAAAATGAGATCTGGACATGGAAACACAAAATGGCAGAATGAGTCTGACCTGTTTGGCTTTAAAGCCCATTATTTCCCCCACCAACATTCTCAGCCCCAGTTTTTTAACCTGTCCTCTGAAGAGTCATGACTTGCACTTGGTGGCCTCTGAAGTCTTTCAGATATCCAAGCCAGGAGAGGAGAATAGGAAGGTCTTCAAAGAAAAAACACCTTTCTTTCTCTGTGACATGCAAAACAGTGAAGAATAGGAAATCATTCCCTTAAGCTTAGGCTCACTCATGTGTCTGCAATGGAATTTTAAGGCTCTTTCCCCTTGTTTGTTTCTTTAAAATAGTTTATTACTACTCTCAGCATAATTTCCCCGCCATTCACCATGGAAGTTGTAATGACTTTTATTGTAAGCGTTAAATCGCTTGTCACTTGAAGACAGATGGAAGGACACTAAGAAATGAAGAAGAGAGCTTTGTCTGAAAGGGAGAGTGCATATGTAAGAAGGGGGAGGAAAGTATGACTTTTTGAAAATTAAAGATAATTCATATTTTACATTAGGAGGATTTCCATTTGAGCCAGATGTACCTTGCGTTCTCCCTCATCCTGAAGGTGCTGAATCGGGTACGCCTTAAGCCCCCAAACTAGGGAAGAGCCTGGCTCTGGAGTTTCTGGAAGCTTTCCTAGAAGCTGGTCCAAAGTATGCATTAAGCCATGCCAGGAATGAGGTATCACAGCTTATGGATTTCTGTCCCCACTCTCTTCTCATACCCTGAGATGGTGGACACTTGCTGACAGCCTCCCGTTTTGTGGATCTTTCTCTGAAGTCTGCTACTTGGTTAATTCTGAACTGGGGAGATGCAGACATGTGGGCAGCAGAAACTAATCCGGGAGCCGTATGAGGATGTTCAGTCGGAATAGGGGTGAGAACACAGAGGGTATGCAGGCAGGAGGAGACGTAGTAGGTATTAGTTCAGTGGGCACCACACCAGCCACATGTAGTGACTTAACAAAAGAGAAGTGGATTAGTTACTCATCTTTAGTCCAAAATAAGTCTTACTGAATAGCAGATCGCCTTGCACATGGCTATGTCTACTTGGCACTGTCTACTGTGTGGGCCCACCCTCTTCAGGTCCTTAGAGTTCTCTGAATTTCAGCAAACACCTGAGGAAAAAGGAGGGAGATTTCTTGGACACCCACCAGTTCCCTTCACACCCTCTTAGTACAGGTTAGTCCCATGGCAACACCTAACTGCTGAGGAAACCGATAAATGAGAGCTGTCATGTATCCAGGAAAAAGAGAAAGGCACTTGTATTTACCCCCATCATCCCTGCACAGTGAGCTCATAGAGAACCTAGACTCAGACAGTCTTGTCTGGAAGGCAGTCCAAATGCTTGGCAGTTACACAGACCTGTTCTCTAGGACTCCCAGAGGACAGAATTCCATCAAGTCAGTGTAAGGAAGGTGCCATTGCTATTCACAGAAGAACTCAACTCAGGGCAAGGTGTTTTATTAAAGTGTCCCTGCTTTTCATATCTGTGAAGCCCTTTCTAGGCTCAGATTGCACAGTGTTCATTCTGAGCATCTTGGCATGTTGGCTTCTCATCATTCTTGTCTCCATTTAAATGCAATGACCACAGAGTCTGCTCTCTCATTCTCCTTTCTACAAGTTTTCCTTTTACCACCAGTCAAATTCTAATGCATTACCCTGTTTGACTTCCTTCATCAAAGTTGTCTGGATATGAAATTATTGTACCAGTGATGTATTTATTTTCTGTCTTTCCCATGGGGATATAATTTCCAAGACAGCATGGGCTCTCCCTGTTTCATACACTGGCAATGGCATTTCCTCAGTAAATGATGGTTAGATGAATTAATAAAATACCTCCTTCTACTTATAAAACTAGGGAAATTCTATTTCATTTTCCATGAATATATAAGAAAACAGAGAGCTACAAATATAGGCATTCCCATACCTAAGAAATGCCAGTGGTATATTAATTTTCAGTACTTTTTTTTTTTAAGATTTAGTTATTTATCTGACAGAGAGAGAGACAGCCAGTGAGAGAGGGAACACAAGCAGGGGGAGTGGGAGAGGAAGAAGCAGGCTCCAGCCGAGGAGCCTGGTGTGGGGCTCGATCCCAGACTGCTGGGATCACGCCCTGAGCCAAAAATAGACGCCTAACGACTGAGCCACCCAGGTGCCCCAATTCATCAGTACTTTTAAAAATGTCTTCTATTTAACTGTGTCACTATGAATTCATTTCATTATAAAGCAATTCAGAGAGATTCCTTTTGAGTTCTCTGTGTCTAATACATCCACTGGAGGTATGAGAAGGCCTAAGTAGAACACAAATAATTGAACATATCCAAAAAGTTATACTATGGCTAATACAGGGCAACTACAGTAAAGTTAAAAAGAAAAGGAAATGAAATAAGCAGTATTTTTCCCTTCAGAATTAATTCGGTAACAAATAACTAAGCATGTCACTACCCATTCTGTTAATCCAAAATCTGTAATATTACAATCTTCATTGCAAGGCCAATGTAGCATTTTTAACAGAAAAATTAAATGAAGGTATAAAGGTGGCAGTCAAGAAATACAATTAACAGTAAAAGTTTTAAATCTGAATATTTGGGAGATCATTATGTATCTAACTTAAGAAACAAATAGATTTTATTGATGGATTTGTAGACAGGTTTTTTTGCAACTGGAAAAAAAAAAAGCAAACCTCTAGCCTATTGAGACTAGAACTAGGCTAGCCCATTGTTTTTCTGTGAAACATAATCTAAGGTTATAGCATCTCCTCTTTCTTTAAGATCCAGGCACCTAAAAATGTGTATTTCATCTAATGAACAAAGAAACTGTGTAAATAGATAACTTCTTATATTTGCATCTAATACAACATCCCTCTCTTTCTCTCTCTTTCTCAGAATACTTGTGAATTCAGGAAGTGCCTACCACGGGTTTTATACTGTCACTTTACCTATTTCATGTTTCTGCTGTTCCAGGCTTGCTAATCAGCCCAAACAGTATTGCAGGTGCCTCCATATTCTGCAGTACGTGCAGTAAATCTCGGATGGTAGCACCTTTATGCTTGTGTGGCTTCCATTTTATCAGCTCAAATAACTGAGTTCCAGAGGAGTAATGAATGAGGTGTCTCTCTGGCTTTGCATCCACAAACTTGAGTCCTACCAACTCCACAGACACCAAAGGCAGCACGTTCTCTTGGTTCACCATCGGCTTTCCCTCCTGGTGGGATGTCTCAGCAGCGCCAGTACAGCCCTACTTTTCAAAGCCAAACACTGAATTCAGGTCCCACTCTTCTGCCAACTCAATGCCTCATTGTGTAGGTAAATGAGTGGTAGGCAGGATTGTTAAAGTTTGTGTAAGGATTTAGTGAAGATTAAAAAAAAAAAAACCCAAATGTTTGGGTATTCATACATTGCTTATCTACTTCCTTTGGAAGCCAATGGGAAACCATCCAAGAAGGATTTTATATCCTTGCCAATATCGCCTGCTTTAAGTTGGGTGAAAACAGCATGTGGTCCTACTTCAATACTTACACGTTTTCAATTTTGGTCATAGTCAGAAATTGCTTTAATAAGAAAGTTTAGGAAACAAATTAGTAAATCAACTCAACTTGAAATTCGGAAAAACTTAGGTTCTGGATATAAATATAGGTATGTTCCATTTTGTCCTAAACGGACTGAATGACCAAAGTGAATAGAGGAAGAATGAAAGCAATGGTTTAGAAGTTGGAGTCTTGGTTTTACAATAATTCCTTTGATAAATCTGGGTGGGTCTTTTAGATCCTTGGTTCTTTCATTGGCAAAATTTACATATTCTAGTTAACAAGTTTCTCAAAAAAATGTGAGTGCCTTATGAATATGAAATAACATTTGAAAACTGGAGAAGGTTCGTGAATTTCTCTGGGATGCACATAGTGTGCAGAAAGATCCCAAGGGGTTCACATTATAAATACATATTATCTGTAAGAGGGCCATTATCCGTATGAGTCAAATTCCTAAGTGCCTAAATTGACCAAGTGATGACCCAACATAAAAGAAAATTAGGCCATTGTATCAGAAAATAGGTCTATATTATCTTTGTGTAAACTTCTCAAACAATTGGAGTTTCTAACTCCTTACTCTCCTAGATTCTGTTGGCCTTTGAACAATGCTCAGGAATGCCTTCCTCAAACCCTGTATTATTTTACCATTCACTTGATTACATACCTACAGGGAACCCTCTAGTGTGTATATTATCAAGGTTATACTTAAAGGCTCCATACCAGCAGCACTCCTTCCTTAATTCCTAATGACATGATTTCACATATGATGGTTAGATATGTTGCTGGTTATGTTTCTGTAAGGTTCAGTCATGAGTGATTTTCATACGATTTTCCCAAAGGTCAACTGGGTGTTATTTATTGGCTGATCCCTCCCCAATAAATGTGCTGACATCTACTAATTACGTAAAATCATGTCAAGCTAAGACTTAGACATACATATGTCCAAATAAATGCATAAAGGCATTACATAGCCTGAGCGGGAAAAACATAATAGGTAGCTATAATAACTACCATTTATCGGGTCCTTATTCTATAAAAGATACAGAGCTAAACATTTATTTTTTTTTAAAGATTTTATTTATTTATTCGATAGAGATAGAGACAGCCAGCGAGAGAGGGAACACAAGCAGGGGGAGTGGGAGAGGAAGAAGCAGGCTCACAGCGGAGGAGCCTGATGTGGGGCTCGATCCCATAACGCCGGGATCACGCCCTGAGCTGAAGGCAGACGCTTAACCGCTGTGCCACCCAGGCGCCCCTCTCCTCTTTTAGACTCAACTTTGAAGTCAGCCAACTCTCCAAATTTCACCCAGCAAAAACTCGTTGGATAATATTTTAGTTTTGACAGGATAGATATGCTTTCTGCTTACAATATCAATTAGTTAGCAGTGTGAGGGGCTTATCTTTACATTATTTGATAGGAATCCGCTCACATAGTTTTCATGCTCTAATTTTAACCAGGACATGCAAAATCATTTAGCCCAAACTAAGCTGGATTTCGTTAAAATGCTCAAAATTATCTGGGCACAAAACTAAAGATTTTTGTTTGGTCATTATTGGTCATGAATCTCACACACTCTGCAGCCTTTTATGGAATTGCTGACACAGTCTTTCCTCATGCTTGTTGCACGCAGAAATATACATTACACATGCTGGACAGTGCAAAACAGGAAAATGGTGACACTCAATCGATTCCTGCAAGGCCTTTGCTCAGTTTTCTGGATTTGTATTTCATGATTACCACACAGCGCGCACGTAGCAGCTTCCTTCCGCGAGTGCAAACAGCACTCACAGAGGGTATAAAATTAGGGAACACATCTCTCCACTGCCTCTCTTTACCTGTTTCTACTTCAATGTCCTGTGGCCAGTAGTGGTTCGAATGCACAGTCTTTTATCCTGTCTGAATCTAATCAGAGGACCAAATGGCAGCTTTCACAGCAAGTCACAGACTGCAGCGGGTCACAGGCAAAATTGGCTTCTTTTGAGTTTTTCTTAAATATTACAATAATATCAAAGAATAGCTTGAGGAGAAACGATTGCATTTTTGCTCCCGTTCTTTCCATCTTTGCTCACGTGCACTCCTCTTCATTTTGATTTTAGAGAAAAAGGCTAATTGTGCATATGTTTATTTTCTTAAGCTGCCACATGTGACTTTAAAAGAAAAATAATTTAAACTGACAGTATTCTCACATAATATGTCAGGAAGGCTCAAAAGAGAGTTCTAGTTAAATTTTTTAAAGAAACGCTTTAACTTAGTGAAAAATGTACGTGCACACACATACTGACAGGGGAATAGGGGAACACTTATTTTACTCTAGCAAATGTCATGGGAAACCATCAACTCATTCTCCAACAACCAAGTCTGGTGTACCAGCGCAACTATGAAGAAGTCATAAATGTGTAAAACAAAAACTGCTCCGAGAACTAAATTATGTAGGAAACAATGTCAAAGACCAGTTTATTATGTGTATCTATCAGCACTGTGAAATGATTAGCTCCAAAATACATTTCTGAGAGAAAGCTACCCAGCTTCTGAAAGAAGACTGTGACAACACACGAAGGCACTATCTACGGCTGTGTAATGTTCTGCAAAACACCAACCCGACGCCAGAAGCAAATCCTACACTTTACAAAATGAAGCAACAATGGACTTTCCACCAGATCTTAGTTTTTCCTAAGTAATCATTTTGGATTATTTTGCTAGGTTTTGAAATTCTATTCTATGTCTCAAAAGAATGGCTCAAAACCTCAACGGTGAGATGAAAAAACGATCAGCATGGTGTTTTTTTATATACCGCAAGATACACCCCATACCCGATGTACCTACCGCAATGGAAGATAAGCCAGCTGCGATGTCAGTAAGGACAAGGCACGCCACCAAGAAGGAAGTTATCATTTTGTAGGCTCAACTGCAGAGTGTCCGCCAGAGGGTCAAAGATCCAAGACGGCATCACAGGCAAAGTAGGTCGTATGCTCAAAGCTCAGAAAAAGCACAAGAACAAGGGGAAAATATTGTTTCCACTGGGTTACTCTTTCTATCTCTATGTGAATGAATGAATGAGCATGGTATTCTTGCGTGTCTGTAGACTAAGCTTCGGTTTCTTCGATTCTATTAATAAAGACCCTACTAATTGCAGAGAGCCAGAAAACATAGAACCCAAATAGTTCGAATTGGCACAAACAAGAAAGAGAATAAGAAAGTGAGTAGTTTAAACCCTCTGAGTCCAGGCTGCGATGTTTTTCCTCCTCTGTCAGAATATATACAGGTATATATTTTTTATATATAGAAGTCCCATGAGACTTTGCTGTTTCTTTCCTTTTCATGCATGCCTGATACCTGTAATTTATGAAACATAGTAATGGCTTCATCAATTACATATCCTTTCAAACTGAAGCTAAATTTGTAAAGGGAAAAAGCTTGACAAGTTCATGCTGGGGTCCCATCTCCACTTTAAAACTGAAAGAATAATTAATAGCTATACAACAATTGCAAGAGCTCTAAAGTCATGTATATAGAAGCGTAGGAGCATGTGTGTTAGTCATTGGGGATTGCTGACCACTTTAATACCCATGTTCTTAGAACAGGAATTCTACCACAAAACATCCTACTTCAAGGGTATAAAAAAAACCCTCTTTGAGACAATAATAATAATAATAATAATAATAATAATAATAATTGACTTACTGACGTGGTAAGTCATATAGAAATTCTTCAGGACAATTCCATGGAAATTTCCAAGGAATGAGAATCTACAAGGAAAAGGTTATATTTTATGGTAGAACCAAGAGAACTGGAAAATTGATTATAAATACAAAAACTTATGCCAAGAGAATCTTGTTACAGCAAGGGGCCACAATTGGAACTCTGCTTTTGGTTCTAGTAGCAGTGGGGTGTGACCAAGACCAGGGTGCCAGCAGCCAGAATTGTCTGAGGAGATGGTGCATGGGCTTCAGAGCGTGGACCAAGAGAAAATGGAGCACATTCTAGGAAAGGGGTCAGCAAGGACCAAGCTTGTGGTCCAAACAGAGGACCAGGCTGAAAAGGCAGAAGCTGGTCACAAGCCAACAGAATGCAAACCAAAGATTCCAGAGTAAATCTACCCAGAGCAGGAGAATGCTTGCTGATCTTGAAGACTTTATAGGATGCTTTTAACCTCATGTCTGGTGGGAGCCGATGAGCTGGTTCATCCAGCATGAGGACTGCATCATCTGATCTTTCTTTCTTTCTTTTTCTTTTTTTAGTTTAATGTATGGGGAGAAAAGGAATAAAATAGATCAAAGCTTCAGGTATCTCTATGTGTGCGTGTGTCTCTGTGACACACACACACACACACATTTGCAACCGTGGCTAAGATAAGAGCCAAAGCATCACAACTATAAACCCCTTCAAAGCAGGGTCTGTGGTGTGTTTTTGTTTGTTTATTTTTCTGTTTTGGTGTTTTGTTTTGTTTTAATCTTTCTATTTCTTGCAACTAACACATTTTATGCATAACAATGAATGTTTAATGAATGAAGGAAGAAGAACTTTCATCTCTTCTAATACACGGTGCTTTGCAGTTGTATTTATCAGGGATGAACAACTGTACTTAAATACTTGATGCCAAAATAATAAAATTAATCACAATATCTTATCAGGAAGTGATCACTATTCTTTTAAATCTGCTTTTATCAAAACATAAATCAATACCTCTGCTCAAGTCACCTGGTGGGAAGGTGGAGTCCTGGGAGAGAGACAGGAGAGAGCCTTGTGGGGTGCACCCCAATGTTCCACATCCCGTGAGGTGGTTGCCTGAGGACACACAGAAGTACGAGTCATCACACCGCACACCTACGATCTGTGCACTTGACCGTATGTAGGTTGGACCTTCAACAGCAACACTACGCAAGCCAAAAAAAAAATGTGCCATTCGGTCAGATATGGAAAAAAAAAATCTGCTTTTATCAAAAGCATTTAATGCAGAAATAATCTGTCTCAGCTAAAAGAACATTGCAGAGGTAGATTCCTGAATAGGTATCTGGGGATGGGAGACAGCAAAAGGCCTCTGGTCCTGAAGCGGACATCGCTTTCTGCAGAAGCATTAAAAGATATGAGCTCATCATGTAATAGTCAGTTTGCAAAAGAGAAACCAGTACTTCCTCGACTCTTCAGTGACATCAGCTGAGTCCATTGCATTCTCACAAACTCAACTCCTTGGATGTGCTCCAACCTCCCCCTCACTGCCTGAAAGGGTGAATTTCCGAGGGACTGTTGTGCTGTGGTTGAGCTCAGGGGGATTGCCCTGCAGTCAGGAAGACGGGCTGGCCCTCTGCATCCATTTATCAGCTTCGGGACATGCTGCCTGTTTATTTTGTGTTAGCATGCTTCCCAAAGCACTGGAGATTCTCCGGGTGCTGTGGAGCCAGCGTCTGGAGGACAACATCTCACTCCAAGTTTGTATGACAGAGCTCAGCACAGCTCCTGAGACCCAGCAGGCCTGGGGCCAAAACCCCATTCGGCACCTCTCCCTGCCACAGGCAGGAATGGAGAATGATCTGTTTAGCATCCAAATGAGTTACATAATACCAGCAGCAAAGAAAGTTTATCATGCTTTAGTTTACTTGGAAGGCATTAAGAAAAAATTAAATAAACAAATATGGATTATTTTTATAATGAGTGCAATCTTCTTAGACTAATAGTCAGAGAAGGGCTATGGTGGTTACATGTCTAAAAATCCCAAATGGCAAAATATAATTAAAGTTAAAACTGTTGAACAAATAAACCTGTTAAATACATAATATTACCAGGCAAAATAGCTCTGTGTTTATCACTTTGCCACTGTAATTATGTTCACTGCAACTCTTCATGCATATATTAATATCTTGCTAACATTATAGAAGCTAAAACATAAATTGCAGAGCACTGAGTATAGCTTCAACCAGAAAGAGCATGGCAAAAACTCTTGTTATTAAAAAACAAAAATAAAAAAGACCTTTGGATTTAACATTACTCCTAATTGCTTTACTGAGAAGTAAAAGATTCTTCTAACTACATGTGTCCTAGTCTCAAGTGAATAATCGTTAGGTACCTCCACCTGGGTATCTGGTTAGAAAAGTCACAAAATTATCTCTTGCAGGTCTCCTTGAGCATAAAGCACAGAAATTGTTCGGTTGAACCTGAAAAAGGAAACACCAGGAAGTGAACTTCGGTTGTTATTCCCATGTAAAAAGAAGACAAATATTTTTAAGTAATTTTAACTAATTATCAAAGATTATGGATAAACCGTAATTGCGTAGATGTGGGCTCGAGTGGGTGTGTTAGTTATTAGAAACCAGGAGAGGTCAGGAAATTAATTCCCCTGGGGTGAAACCCTGTCTCCAAAAATAAGCAAGAAGAGGCTTTGAAATGATTTCTGAAGGCTTGACAAAATCAGTGCCAAAGGTTGCATGGGAGAAGAAAAAGAAGAAAAGATTCCTTGCAATGAATAGCAAAAGGAGGGAGAGGGTGAGGGGGTGGGGAAAGGAGAAAGACCAAGTGTCTGTAAGAACAGAGCAAATCATGAGTCTCTACTGCCTGGGTTAATAAAACACTGTTCACACCACCAAGTTACAGAAACAGGGATTGGAAAATTTCTATAAAAATCATAAGCCTTTAAGAACAGCAACAGCAACAAAAGAAACATGACCCCTTGAAAACTCCCTAATGTTAACCGATTTACTTTAATGAACATGGAATTCATTTTCACAAATTAATTTTTACGATTAGATTATCTAAGAAACAGGAGGAATCTAGAAACAGCAGAGCCAACGAACCAACTATGGTCATGTGACAGTTCACCATCGTCATTGCGATTCACATCGAACCATAATCAGAACCATCTTTTGGAGGAACAGTTTTCACCACAATGTCTACATTTTATTTGGGAAATCGAGAGAATTAAATACTTTGTAAGGGAAAAATTAGTGTGTCTTTACTTAGGACCAAGAAAGTCATTACAATTTTTTTTTTCAAATTTCCTTCAGTTCTCTTAAAATAAATACCATGAAATGACAATTTCAGTCAGTCACCATCCCTTTTTTTGTCCGTGACATAATGGTTACAATTGCCCTAACACATCCAATTTAACGGCCATTGTGCTTGTGGTTTTAGAGTGTGAAGTTCTCTTTCCTCACATTTGGATTTTAATCAAATCACTCATTCAAGTCAGACTGCTGAACACCTACCAATTTTTAGCGACTCAAATTACTCCCATTTTGAGATGGATTAAAACTTAAATCATGTTGAAGGACATCACCCAACCAGGTAATGTACATGTGTGTGGGGGTGGGAGGTCGCAAATCTGGATGATCTCACAGTGGAAACTATTATATAGCAACTGGTCCCCACACCCAACACGTCTGCACACATCCATGGCCCAGATTTGATCTCTCCTGAGACCACAGCAGTGCACTGTTTGCTCAAGCCTTGGATGAAGGCCAAGGTTTTTACTATGATTGGAAAGGGGCCTGGGCGCCATCCTAGCCTCATGCCCTGCCCTCTCTCTCCAACACTCACATTGTGCTGAATAATACAGAGCCCATCTTGAATTCCTAAATCCTTAAAATCCTTTACCCCTGAGCTTTTGTGCACGCTATTCTCTTTTGATGGAGGTATGCTTCCTCGCTTCCTCAGCCTGTCATCTCTTGCATTTTTTCCTCCACCCCTCATTTGAAGTATCACCTCACCCAGGAAGTCTTTGATGATGACAAAAGCCCATACAGATGCCTTTTGTTGGGGTTTTCCAAGGCTAATCTCTAGTTTGGTGTGTCTCTTCTATGGGATTATAAGTGATTTAAAGAAAGAGACCTGTGTTATTAAACTTCAAAACCCCAGGACCTGTCACAGCACCTGAAACATAGTTGGAATTCACTAATTCAAGCAAGTTGAATGAACAGATGAGTCAACAAAGGCCCAACTAGAGGAGAGGAAAAAGGAAGGACCAAATGAACATCAATGACATTTTTAACTTTAAGACCGCTCTAGACTTGTGCTGGTCTACTCCTCTAGCCCTGTGAAATACTTTCCAAACTCTCCTACATATATTGCCCATGTGGGACATAGACATCCTTCAGCTTCCTATAAGGACACTGACACTCAGAAAGATTTTAAAGATTGGCCTAAATGCAAGCAGGTGCTTGGTTACAGGGTGGGGGCTGGGTCTTCTCACACTCAGTCCCCTTCCTTCCACTCGGTTGCCATGTGTTATGTGCTCCGGAAGATATGCCCCGGGAGGAAGGAAGGGGTGATAGGAAAAGAGTCTCCCCAGAACAATTCTTTGGACACAAAACCTTTCCTTTAATAAATGTAGAGAGAAAGCGTCTCTTTGTGGTTTGAGTCCATGTAACCTCAGAACAAAGTTAGACCATCGTGCTAATTGAGTTGGAGGGCCATTTGTCAGGGAAGAGGAGGGGGGATAAATAAGCCTTGGTCATGGTACCAGGGTTCCAGATAGCAGCTCAGCTAGAGCCATACCCAACTGTGGGATCCCCTATGGAACTGCAGGCAGCAGAAACTGACAATCCAAATGGGTTTATCAGCAAAGAAGGGGTTCAGGCATGGGACACAAATCCCGGCCAGACCACTTAGCTGCTACCACAGAGAGGTCCTGTGAACTCAAGCTGTGACTGGAAAGATGTGGTTGCAAGTCTTTCTGAGGCATTGACAGTGTCCAAAAAGCCGTATCTACAGAGGAAAGGGTGGAAAGGCCCCTGAGGTCATCTGATGCAGAGAGCCTCAGGTGTATTTTCAGTTATTCCTTAAGCATAAGACCAAACTCCTAGGTCTCTTTAACATGGTACTAAAGTCCAGTGACTCAGTGACCATGTTTTTCGCTGCACAGGAAACCTTGGAACAGAAATTCTCTTCTCATTTTGGAAGAATGGAATTCTTCTATTGTTTGGTTGAAAAAACAAAACAAAACTTGTGTTGACCGCTCATTTTAGAGGAAAGATCTGAGTGAGATATGGGGCCACCTGACTGTGAGGGAGTTACTTCAACTCCAACAGTACCGTGGGATGTGCACAAGCTCCCGGAACTGACCTTGAATGCTAGCACCGACTATATCTGGAAACACCAAGGCCATGTTTGTTCCCTAGTGAACACAAGAAGCTTTTGCCCGAGGAACCTCCATGTGAACGAGACATTAGGGTTCTACCTCCAACCTGTAGCTAACTGATATGACATTGGCCATCCTGTTTTATCTCCCAGGACCCCAAAAGTCTCATCCTTCCACCCATGTATGGCCTTCTATACCACTACAGTATTGAGATTTTGATGCATTTATAAAATGCCTGAGATATTTACTTAAAAAAAATCAGAGAGACACTGCAAGGAATGGATGAGTACAGGTAATTGTGAGAAACAGAGTTTGTCATGGGGCCAAGAACAAATCCTTGCAGACTCCTTATCAGAATGAAGGAAGGAAAGGAAAAAAGGAAAGGAAAGGAAAGGAAAGGAAAGGAAAGGAAAGGAAAGGAAAGAAGAAAGGAAAGGAAAGGAAAGGAAAGGAAAGGAAAGGGAGAAAGGAGGGAAGGGGGAAGGAAGGAAGGAAGGAAGGAAGGAAGGAGAAAAGAAAAGAAAAAAGAAAAGAAAGAAAAGAAAAGAAAAAAAGAAAAGAAAAGAAAAGAAAAAAGAAAGGAGGGGGGAGGAAGGATGGAAGGGAGGGAGGGGAAGGAAGGAAAGGAGAGGGGGAAGGAGAGAGGGAGGGAGGGAGGAAGGAATGAATCTGAATTTCTCTGCTGTTGCTATGCTTAGGCCTATAAATATTTTATCACCTGGCTGTAAACCTCCCTTAAAAGGTGGTCAGCATCAATTCCAGCCAAGGACAGTGTCTTAACAGGCTGTTACATCCACTTATTAACATTATTTTGGTATCATTGGGGACACGAATTATCATTCTTTGACATATGAATTAGAAGTGTTTAATTTTTTTTAGAAACGTTTATATTGTGTTATTCCTTACTCTTTTTTTCTAGTTGAAATTCATTAAATTAAATCCATGTTGTTTTGCCCCTCTACACAGCCACAGTACCCCCCAAATCAAAATAATTTGCTACTTACTTGCTTGCTTCCAAGGTCTTAATGTTAAACATTGCAAGCGTAGGGTAGCCTGGCAAAATGTTGTTAGCTATGTGGAGACCTATACACTAGACACATCTTGCAAATAAATGGATAAATAATATATGAGTGCCCTGGGTCCTTCGTTCACCAGGTTTATATGGCAAAAAAAAAGTGATAGGGAGGACCGACAGTAACTTAAAAATATGTAAATACCTACATTGGACAATTCAGGCACAAAAATATATTGTAAGTTGGTGCTTATATAAATTTACATTTTATGCACTTCCATTGTATAAGTTAACACATTCCTTGCTTTCTACATTCTCATATCTCCTATGATACCTTGTCTTTAAAGTATGGCATAAGATATCAAGAAAGCATTAATCTACAAAGCTTAAATCCTGTGTTTGTTTTTACCAGCCATCCCAAAGCAGAGTTTTCTCGCCATAATGAGGTCTTTCCTAACGGGCTGACAGAGTATTTTTAAAGCAGTGTTGACAAGCTTATTCTGAGACTATTCCTGAATGTATGCTTGTCTATTTCTATGCACACCGTGGATACCACTGTGAGCTCTGGGTGGAATTCTTTACATTTCCTCTTGTTCACTATCAACAGCCCGAGCTGCTGAAAATGTTTCTTAAGCTCACGAAGGAGACTTAAGTGTTGATTTCTTGGCTGGGCGTGCTCTATTTTATTACTTAAGGTGAAGGAATAGTGATGAAGCATCTCTGTTTGGCTCCACAATGGATGATTTTCCAGGCGAATTGTTGCACTGTTGCATTTGGAAAGAGAGTTCTGGAAATCATTTCTTGCTGTATTTGCAACTCGCTTTGTATTTTCAGGGTTTTATCATGATGATTCAAGGCAGCTTTAGAATTAAAATGTGGACACTCACTCCTGATTTTCCTAAGGCAAATCTAAAAATTTCCACCCTGGTCACTGAACCAGTTCCTCCTTTATGAGCACAATCAACCAAAGGTCAGGTTTACGATCGTGTGGTTAGCGCTTGAGTGATGAAGACCATGGACGCTTTCCAGTCACTTAGGTTTGAGGAGTTTGTGCAATTGTTCCAAGACCTACGGGCTCTAATTTACCTGACTTTCTCCTTCTGCCTCCTTTTTGATAGCAAGACATTATTTGTTTTAGTTCGTTCAACTTCTCTGGAAATCACAGAGGTGACAGCATGGGCTTTTTTCTGCCCCGAAAAAAAAAAAGTCCATGTTGAGAGTATGTCACTGCCCATATCTGGGCTAGAAAGCATTAGAGAGTAGTATTTTCCAATAAGAGTTAGGTTTTAAAGAATGGTCTGGCTTATATTTTGAAAGACATTTCTTTGGACTATTTATCAATTTTCATTTGTTTCTGACTCTACCTCTGACCATCATTCCGGTTCCTCTTCTTTTCCTTTTTTTTTTTTTTTTAAGATTTTATTTATTTAGTTGACAGAGATAGAGACAGCCAGCGAGAGAGGGAACACAAGCAGGGGGAGTGGGAGAGGAAGAAGCAGGCTCATAGTGGAGGAGCCTGATGTGGGGCTCGATCCCATAACGCCGGGATCACGCCCTGAGCCGAAGGCAGACGCTTAAGGACTGCGCCCCCCAGGTGCCCCCCTCTTCTTTTCCTTTATCTTCACTTTCCCTCCTACACACGCTGGACTACATCCCCGTTCCACATCTCCTTAGGGGCATCAGGGATTTAGGGAGTCAGTGTAAACTATAGGAGAGTTCTTTCCTCTAAAAATGCGCTTTCAGGGCGTTGTTGTCGAGCCCCTCCTGCAGCTGCCTCTGGAGCAGACAGCTCATGAGTCTGTGCAAGAACGAGTAAAGCCAGAGCTGCTGCATGACATGATGCGTTGTACACGGAAGGAATGTTGAAATAAAGAAAATGGAAGGAATCCAGTGGTCCATGTGCCAACAATGAAGGGCATAAGCAATTGCACAGGTGAGGAGCGTTGGAGCAGAAATGGCTTTGTTTTCGTAACTGTGTTTCCTATTTAACTGAATCAAACTAACGTATAAACTGGATTCCTTGCCTGGGGCTCCCAGTTTCAATTCATCAGAGAGAGAGGAGACACCAAAGACATGAGAACAGGATGGCGGGGGCGGAGGATAGGAAAGAGGGAGGGGCCAACCAAGGCCCAGATAAACACGGCCCAAAGGTGGGTGGGCCAGGGAGGCAGGTGTTCACAGGAGCGTCTATGGAATATCCCACTCGTGCACGTGGTCCAGTCAGGTGGGCTTTTAGGATTCCTATCATCCAGCTCAATCTGTTGTATTCCCTCTGCCCTCATCGTCTGTGCTCAGCTTTATGTGTAGCTCACTGAGTCGTGTGTTTCGTGTTGATGGATTATGTTTGTGTCCAAGGCCGTGAAGGCCCGTCAGAATTCCATTCAGGTGTCTTGTCGTGGGCTCATCAACACCTGGCAGGTTTGTTCTTCTATCCTCCGGTGTGATCCAGGCAGATCTCTGATGCAGAGAGGCAGGCCCCATGTCAATAGCCAGGACCAAAGGTGAACGCTCGGGTGTCACTGAGGTGTGACTTGCAGGTGGCAGGGTACGGGGCAGGACAATGTCAATTAAGTGTCGTGCAAGTGTGCTGTGTGCACGTATTCCTAGTGCTATTTGTAATTCCCAGGGCTTTTTGATGGTGAATAATTGACACCCCGGTAAGGCGGATCGCCGTAATTGTCCCCATTTCACTGAGGAGGAAATTGTCTTGCACTCTGGAAAAGCTCATTTACGCTCTGTGTATCTTTGCTGCGTACCCAGGTACTTCCCAGGGGTGCTGTGAGGACCAATTACTAATTATCGGGAAGAGCTCTTATGCTCTGATGAGATGCTTTGGAATGCAGGTATCTGTGAAACACTGGTGAAATCTTGCTAATGTTTTCTGTAACAGATGGCATCAGGCCAGGCACCTTTGGTCATTGGATCAGCACAGTCCGAACTAGATGGATAAAGGAAAGAGGATCAGAAAGAGAAGGATGCGGGGAAAGAGGGGCACCCAGCCACGATTCACATCTCAAGACTGGATCAGTAGAGAAACTAACTCGAGCTGACCCTCCCATTACAATGATAAAAAAGTCATAGAAAGTTAGAAAATTTTAGAACTGGAAGGGTCCTTATAGCTACCAGGTATAAAGCAATGATGATAAAGTGTTGCTGTAATATCCTTAGAAATGAGCAAGGTGACCACATTGCAGTATGTATCAATGCAAATGACCCAAAGGAAGAAGAGCGGCAAGGTAAAATCCAGGGCCCTGGGGTGCTTGGAGTTAACCAGGGAAGACTATTAAGAGAAGAGTTTTGACCACAGTGCTAATAAGAAGTGATAATGCACCAAATCCTTGGATCACCTTATGTTGGCTGGTAACATGATGGCTATGAGCCAGTGTTCTTCTCATTGGTGAAATGGGATGAGTAAGGGTATGTACTCCGTGAAGATGTGGAGAAGAATGAGGGAGGTGATACCGGTCAAAAAGCGAGAAGACTCACTGACACCTAATAAATTATCAATAAATCCACTGTTTCCTCATTGCAGCTGTTGCTTTGCTCCCAGCACGAAGTAGGTGCTCAACTGTATTTATTGGATGAACGCAAAATTAATCCTTTCTGTAGGTCACTTCTCTGCTTTGGTGTAGTAATGTTGGAGAGCGAAGGAGGGACATAGAAAGTTTAGAGATGGGCTGGTATCCTATGAATAAAGACAAAAAAAAAAGAGAGAAGAGAGCAGAAAACTTTTCTTCATGTAGCAGCATTAAATCCCTTATTCACTTCCCAAAAGCCAGCCTTCTTTAAAGCATCTTCTCTTCTTCCCGCTCTACTTATTCTCCCTCTGCTGCCACTTGGTTTCTCCCCTTTCTCCTGACTCTACTCACTAAAGTCCTCAGGGCTGCCTCCATGGCTGAATCAACAGTCATCCCACAGCCCTCCTTTTCCTCAACTTCCCTGCTGCACCTGACACCTCGCTGGCCACTTTCGTAGTCTCTTTCTCTCTTGGTGCCTTTTGTGATTCCCCATCCCTGGGTTTTGTTCTTACTTCTTTCTTTTTCTTCCTTCTTTCTTTCTTTCTTTCTTTCTTTCTTTCTTTCTTTCTTTCCTTTCTTTTTCTTCTTTCTTTCTTCTTTCTTCTTCTTTCTTTTCTTTTCTTTCTTTTTTTTTTTTTTGATTTTATTTATTTATTTGACAGAGAGAGAGCACAAGCAGGGGGAGCTGCAGAGGGAGAGGGAGAAGCAGACTTCCCACTGAGCAGGGAACCCAATGCGGCACTCCATCCCAGGACCCCGAGATCATGACCTGAGCTGAGAGCAGATGCTTAGCCGACTGAGCCACCCAGGTGCCCCTTGTCCTCTATTTCTGATGGCTCCTCCTGCTCAACTCCTTTATAGTCAACCACCGATGTTATTGGTGTCCAGGACTCTGCTCCTTGCACCCCTAATCCACCCTGCAGAGGAGCCCCCGGACTTCCAGCCTCATGCCTGCCACCCCTTCCCTCCCACCTGTGACCTGAACTTCTCCTAGTTCCAGGAGCACCGCTGAGAGTTACCATCTCATCTTTCCATTGGTCCCATTTCTGGTCACCCTTCAGTTCAGAGTGGACTTCTCTGACCTTTGCACAACTGAGTCCCACTTGCAGGAACTTCCTCCATTATAACACTCAGCCCGCTTTCTTGTAATGACTTGTAAGTGTCCGTATTCCCTGAAGAGCAGCCACTGGTGTCCCCATGCAGTCTGTTCTAGGCAAAGGTTCAGAGCAGAAGAGGTGAACAGGGAGAGAAATCTCTCCTGTACTCTGTGATCCCAGAAGTGGGGAGGCTCTGCCCGGAGGCTACGTCTTTATCTAATTTGCACAAAGAGAACTCTTAGGCCAACAGCAGCCCTATTCTCTAATACCGTGAAAGTTTAATGAAAAAGAAACTGTGGTGGTCACCACTGAATTCTCAGCTCCTATCACAGTGCCTAGATTCTCTCTAATAATCATAAAATAAATTCTCTCCATCACTCTGTTCTAAAACTGCTCTGTCCTCTACGGCCGTCCCTGACCCACACTATGGCTACTGAGCACTTGAAATGTGGCTTGAGATGTGCTCAGCGTATGCTATGCACTGAGTTTGAGACCTAGAAAAAATAAATAAATAAATAAATAAATAAATAATAAATGCAGTGTGTCTTTTTAATAATTTTTAATGAAATAACATTTTATTGTTTTAAATAAAATGTATAATTAAGAGTACTGTCACCGGGGCCCTGGGTGGCTCAGTCAGTTAAGTGTCTGCCTTCAGCTCAGGTCATGGTCCCAAGGTCCTGAGATCGAGTTCCATGTTGGGCTCGCTGCTCAGCGGGGAGTCTGCTTCTCCCTCTGCTCCTCCCCCTGCTTGTGCTCTATCTCTCTTTGTCAAATAAATAAATAAAATCTTTAAAAAAAAAAAGTGTACTGTCACCTATTCCTTTACACTTTTGTGAATGGCTACTCGAGAATTTGCATCCGAGGCTCCCACTAGGCTTCTGCTGGACGGCATCATCCTAGATTTCCTTCTGAGATGCTGTTCTATATGCAAGCCCTCACTAAACATCTAAACAGTTCCAGCTGATGTCCCACGGCCACCGTCCAGGTCAACCAAACTGAATTGATCGTGTTTCCTAATGATTCGCACCACTTCCTTGGGCGTCCCTGGTCACAACTCACCCAGTCACCTAAACCAGAATGTTGGCATAGTCCACAACTTGTTTTTCCCCCCATAAGATGACTCTTCCTCCCATTTGCCTTTTCTAATCTATCTTTCACAATGCTATGAAAATGGCCACCAGACTCTCCAGTATAAATCATGTAATGAATGACTCCCCATCAGCACCATATAAAAGGCCCTTTTTGGCAACACATAATAGGAAACAGTCTTTTGTGATGATCGGTTGCTGTCTTCTGCTCTACTCTGTCCAATCTTAATTTTCTCACTAGCCCTCTCTGCTTTGTTCTAATAAAAAGATCCACTTATAAGGTACGTTCCAAAAACATAGCCCCACAATACTTTCTTGTTCTCATTTTACAGATGGAGAACCTAAAGCAGAGAGGCTAAATAATCCAGTGAGCATTTCACCTAACTACGTGACAGAGCTGGTACTTGAACCCAGACCACCCGACAGGGCGTCTGTCCTCAGCCAACGGGTTCCGTTTCCCTCCCGCACTAAGGAAGTCATTGCTGTTCTCTGAGTGCATCAACCCTGCTCATTCCTTTGTATCTTTGCAAGGGTTGCTCCCTAGGCTTGGGAATATCTACCACCCCTTCATCACCTCATTGCCAAAGGCAGCTATGTGGAAAGTTACCAGACCTTCTCAGGAATACGTAGGAGTTTTCCTGTGTGCTCTCCTAGCTTTAACAATATGTAAATACTACGTGTCTGTCTCATTGGGATGATGTATCTTTTCTTAGTTTTCTAGTATCAAGCACAATGCCTAACACACAGTTGGTTCCCAGTGCATGTCTATTGGGTTTGGGGCTGCAGGAGGTGGCTGGAGGGGACACTGCTTTGGACAGAACATTGTTGGCCAAATGGTGGTGAGGTTGCTGACCGAGTTGACCTGGTCTGGGCTCTTGAGATTTCCAATGCTCATTTGAGAAATGCTAAGTTGAAAAACACTGGACCAGACAAGAGTCCCTTCTTAGTGTGGAGGTATTCATTCATGGGACCAGTTTTGACAGAGAGTCATAAAATTTCAGGATTGTATTAGAGCTCAGACGATTTAATAGCCCAAGTCCTTAATTGTACATAGAAGTAAATGGAGACTACAAAGTGTCAATAACTCATCCACAATAATATTGCAAGTTACTATCAGAGTCTATTCTTGAACCTGACCTCCTGCCTTCCAACGCAGAGCCCCTGGCTCTTTCTCGTGGACACAGAAATACCTGCATGATTTTATACACACACACACACACACACACACACACACACACACACACACATCTCTTCATTGTTAATGAACTGATTCAAAAAATGCACGTGGCTCTTACCTAAAACCCAGAGCCACTTGTGGGAATAATCAGGGCTACTAGAAATTCAGTGATTTATACAAAATATCTCCGCACGCGCTTCTCTACTTTACAAAGAAATGCTCTACCTCACTTTCCCTGGGACAGGGAAAAATCTGCCCAGCCAACACTTTTCAAACCAGTCCGTGCAAGGAAATCAAGTTCACTCCATTTTGCTGACTGACTTCTTTCAGTTTTCCACTACTTTCCTAATTATCACCATAACAGCAGTTAACGTTTTTGTAATAATTATTCTTTACCATGACTTCTGCAAAATGCTTTACCTGCCTGCCCACCTTCGATCCATACAGCAACCCAGGAGGTAGATCACTAATACAATTTCCCATTTTTACAGCGAAAGATTCTGAAGTCCAAAGAAATTTAATAAATTCCACAGGGTCACAGAACTTTTCCGCGGCAGAAATTGCAGTTGTATTTAAGGGAAACCTGACACCAAAGCTTACGTTCTGAACCACTAATCTAGTCCATGTGTCTTCAATACTGTATTCATTCTCTGTTTCGAAAGATGGAATCACAGAAATAAAGACCTCGAAATTATTTAGATTCTGTCTGGTCCCTACGAATTATCTGGTAGAAGCACAAAGTAAGGTCCTGGAAAATAAATGAATCAACCTCTTCTGGACTTACTATTCTTGAAATGCTTTCCACATTTTTCTAAATCACACTAGAAAGTGCTTCTCAGAGTGTACATGGTAAATAAGGATGACTGACTTTCACAAATTCTTCCACAAATACATACAACCCTGTAAACACATGCATATGCATATATGTATATCAAAACCTAGTCTATGTATCTCTAATAATACAGACCCTTGGAATAACAACCAGCCTGTCAAAACATAGTAAAAGGACCACATTTCGGAGAGAATTACAGTATCATTACCACTGACACGGGTAGAATAGATGAGTGTCCCTTAACTACTGCCTGTCAGGGCCCACTCCTATCTTAGCACCCAGTTTAAATAGTACTCAGCCAGCTGCCTGTGGATTTAGCCAACATTGCATGTTAATGCAAGAGTCTGATTGCCCAGATGGTTATTTCTAGGCTCTTAATCAAGAATAGTAACTGAGCATGGGTCTAAAGCATATCTGGTCTACACGCAGGCTAGTGGCTTCTTGATTTCTTCCTAGATCCCTCTTCTGTGCCTCCTGGGCATGTCGCTGTTTGACCATTTCCACCAGGGGCGGGAAGAGGGGAACCGAAAGGACGGGACAGCAATCGTTGAAATCGGTGAAAATCTCCACAATACTTCATCCCTCTCCTTGCTGCTATTGTTGCATATTGAGACTTGCCTCTATCGTGAACCCCCCTAGAGTGAGCGTTCTCCCCTCCTTTATAGATCCCATGTATCACCAGCACAGTGGCTTTGCATTTAAGAAGCAAAGTCAAGACTTGCTGAATTGAGGCAGCTGCAGAACAAACAGACAGACTGAAAAAACCAACCCCCAAGGCTCCCCCAGGGTTCAGTGGGAGGAGTTCTGGCTTTGAAGCCGGGTAAGCCCTCTATGTGCCCCAACAGAAGAAACTGCTGGTATGCCGTGAAAAAACCAGACCTCCAGGACAATCCTTCTGAACAATTCCACGTGTGACAAGAAGTGGAACCACCTTAGTTTTTCACAGAAGCAACTTTCCTTAATAATTCTGGTGTTTTATTTTAATAAACCTAGTATTTTATTTTATTAGGATGAAAACCACAGAGGTTGTGAAGATGCCATGCACCGTGTCTGCCTGGCATAGCCCGGATTTCTGGGCATCCCTCCTGATTACACCCCTGGAAAGAGAATTCCACTGCCTTGTAGGAGGGCCTCCCTTCCTATAAATTACATTAGTTCAGCCCTCATTGCCCTTCCTGGTGCTGTTTCAAGAAATAAACATTAAGGAATAAATCATCTTGAGCCTGCTTTCTTGCTTTGTTTATCCGACTTCTTTCCTCCACCAGCAACCTTTTCTAATGGTTCTACTCCCCAAAAGCAGAGGATTTTTACAGGGTAAAATTGCTCATTTCCACTTCGGCATTTTTTTCTTACATTTGGAATAACTTGGCTCAGCTACTCTGACCTTGAAACGCAGCCCTGCCCCCCTACCAAGAAATCAGCAGGAGCTGTAAAGTGAAGAACACGGAGTTTCCATTTCTTTGCAAATCCATATTTACATGGTGAAGGCTACGCTGGGTCCCAAGGCAAAGGGACAGCCTATCCTCCAAAAAGAATGATAGATAAGGATTAGGTTTAATACTGGAAAACATTTAGAGACGGAATGAAAGACTGCATTCATGACAGAAATAAAAGGGGCCATTCTTTGGCAAAACATAAAACAGCATCTGTTGAAACAACTCAAGTTCTGAGCTGCTTTGCATGGCGTCCTTTGTTGCCCAAGGATGGCAGCATCTCTCAGGCCTTTGAGGACATGAAATGATGACAGATAAAGGACCTGTGCCAAGAAGCAAGGAAAAAAAGAACACAAACCCTCACATTTTGATGTGCAGCTACTTGATTCTCGGCCCTCTGGAAATGCAGAGGGAAGGCTGTCAAATGCGCTTCATGAACCACTTTGGTAGCACTGGGTGATGAATTTCCAGTTTTGCTCTGCTCTGTCAGAGTGGAGGGCACATTACCAGAGCTTTCTGGCGCTGAGGAGGAGATAAAGCCCATGTGTGTAATCTACTCCAGGTGTACCAAAGTGGGCTCTCTGCCCTGTTTCTTTGGCTGTGGACCCCACTGACATTGTGGTGTGATACAATCTCTTTTTCAATGAGAAATATTCATAATAACATAGCCCAGAAAACTCCCAAGTACCAAGTGTATGTGTGTGTGTGTATAGCAACAACTCTCATTTCTGTATTTTTCACATATAGTTTTTTGGCATAAGATAGGGAAAACAAAAACACTATCTTGACATGCCTTAAACCAAAGAACTAAATAACTGAGTTCTCCTACCACTTACAGATTATTAACAAAGCTTTTAATATAATATATGCAACTAATCATAAGTATCATTAGAAACACAGCAGATGGACTTCTTCCTTTCATTTTACTTCAGGAGAGTTTTTTTTTTTTTAACTTTAAATTCAATTAATTAACATATAGTGTGTTATTAGTTTCAGAGGTAGAGGTCAGTGTTTCATCAGCTGCATATAACACCCAGTGCTCATTCCATCTCGTGCCTTTCTTAAGGCAGATGGACTTTTTAAATGGTCAAGGTCATTGTCACTTGTGTAGTGTTGAAAAAAGTAGACACAAGAGACAGAAATGTTTTGATAGTTCACATGTATTCAAAAACACTTCAGGTACCTCTGATAAAGAAATAAATAACATTTTATTTCTTTAACATATGAGGTAGCTAATAGAGTCTAACCATGCATACCAAAGGGGAAAAAAATGACTTTGTTCTACTGCAAGAAGATTTTATGGCTTTCTCTTCTGGTGTTTGAAGCATGAAATATGCCAGAGGTAGTTAATTGCTGTTTACGGTACCTGTGTACTCTATTAATGAGTTGCCAGTTTTTACTTCCTATGAGGAATCCTTATAGTAAAGCATTTACTTACATATTTAAAAATTCCCTTAAATATGTTCTGCATTTCCAAAGAGGCAAATTCCAATGGTCTTCATTAAATGCTGTTTTCAAAAATCTCTTTTGTCTAAGTCTGCAGTTTAGCTGTTCATGGTAGCTTAAAGGTTGAGAGACATGCCATTTAATTCAAACCACGATTGACAAAGGAGAATTTGGCTTCACTTGTTTTAAAGATAGATGTTGGGCCCCCGGGTGGCTCAGTCGGTTAAGCATCTGCCTTCAGCTCAGGTCATGATCCCAGGATCCTGGGATCAAGCCCCACATCGGGATCCCTGCTCAGTGGGGCTCAGAGGGGCTCCCTGTGCCCCTCCCCCTGACTCTCTTGGCCCTTCCAACAATGGGTTCTTAACCAGTCAATCAGGAATCACCTGATCAGCACTAGCTAGGTCACCTGCCTGGTAGACCCCTGCCATCCCCTAAAGGAAAGTAATCTTGCCATAAACAATCTGCTTTTTTGTCCAGTACGACTTCCTCATTCCTGCTCCCTTCTACCTATAAAAGTTTCATTTTTGTACAGCTCCTCAGAGCTCCTTTCCACATGCCATATTGGATGCTGCTGATTCACAAATCCTTGACTAAAGCCAAAAAGATCTTTAAAATATACTCAGCTGAATTTCGCTTTTTAACATGGATAACCTAAAAGAAGGGGTATGAGTACTAACTCCTGAGACCTTACTGATAATGGCTCTAATTTTAATTTCATTTTGGCTTCTCTGATACAATATAGGAGGTGATAAGACATTAGAAAAATCTTTGTGAAGGCTTGCCTTGATGGAAAGAGGTTATTTTTGTTAATCAGACTCAAAGAGAGCAGTTGAGGCATCAGGGCCCATATATAAAAGGTACTTTAAGATTTCCAGTTCCATGATACAGTGGAGTGGTTACCCAGCTGGAAGGCTCAGTTTATCTTAAGAACCATTCAATGTTGTTACGGAGGTAGAAATTACTGGTAAGTACTGCAGGGGGCGATGTTGAGACAATGTGACTAGAGGGCAGAATTTGGAAAAGGCCACAGAATCTATTCAAACTCAAATGTAGCCTCCTAAGTATGTGAGCAGAGTTGGGAACTCAATTCCCACAGGCTGCATGTCCTGGAAACACAAAGAAAATCTTATAGCCGCATCTGGGGTAAGGGAACATCATTGCCTACCTCAGCGAGACAAATGTCTTCTCTTCCTTGTGGGCATTCCTCATGTCTAAAGGGGAAAAAGAGAAACAGAAACATATCACCTACCTTCTTCCCTTCACTGCTAAGAAAGAATATTGTTTGAACTTAGGCAGAATGGTTTCCCTACTCAAGAAGAAAGAACGAAATTTCTCTGTTGTTCTACCCAGTAAAGCTTAACTTGACTTTTTATCAGGGACCATTTTTGCTTTACTCATCTGAAATGTACATCAATTGAGGTGAAAGGTCCACTGTTTGGTTAAAGGTCTTCTCTCCTGCCTCCTTCCCAGAGCTTTATGTAAACATTCCTAACAATTTTTACTCTTAAACTTTTGAAGGATTCCAATAGACTGTCTCTTGAGGCAAGGTCTTCCAGAAGCTTCCTTCTCTGTATGAATAGCCTCCAGAACATGTTCAATATTTAAAAATACATTGTGTTGAAAATGTTGGAGTTCAGTGCTTAGTTTTACTTACATCAAAACTAAAAGATCGGTGGATTTGGAAGGTCAAGGAAACCATCTGGGGCTGAATGAGAACATGTCAGGTCCCAAACAAGCCTCTTCAGGGCTCCACCAGCTGCATAGAACCATGGTGACATCCATTTTCTCTTGTTTGATCTACTGAATAGTTTCCTCCCAGTATGTTCCATATTTTATAAGAATTTGTTCTCCTTTTATGAAAATTTACTAAAACATTAACAAAATATTAGAGAAAAAGAAGAGCTATAGATGACTATGTAAATAATAGAGCCAGAGGGGGGACACAGCAGCTCCCAACCTAGCAAGGCCCTTAGCCTGAAATAAATTATATTAAAGCCCTGCACTTTACATATGTTATGCCAGTTAGTATCGCTAATAATCCTGTGAGTTGGATATTATTATTTTCGATTTTAGAGATAAGGGTCTGGGACTCAGAGAATATAGGAAACCAACCTTGGCGGCTGCATGGTGGAGCGAGAATCTCAGCGCAAGCCTTTAATTCCAGGGCCCATATTATCCCTTCTCTACCATGAAAGCTTCCACCCAGCTGAAGCAAGTGAGCAAATGCCCCATGCAGCTACTTTAACAAAACTGTGTTTCTCTGATTTGAGGTTATTTCTTAAGAGTTTGCTCCCATCGGATATCTCTGTTCAGAAAGCCCTGGGCAAAGCTACTCTCATATGTAATACTTATAAATATTCAAGTTCAATTTCTTGACTGGATTATTTGTTTTTTGGGTGTTGAGTTTGAGAAGTTCTTTATAAGATCTTGGATACCAGCCCTTTCTCTGTAATGTCATTTGCAAATATCTTCTCCCATTCCATGGGTTGCCTCTAAGTTTTGTTGACTGTTTCCTTTGCTGTGCAGAAGCTTTTTATCTTGAAGAAGTCCCAAAAGTTCATTTTTGCTTTTATTTCCCTTGCCTTTAGAGACATGTCTTGCAAGAAGTTGCTTTGTCCAAAGTCGAAGAGGTTGCTGCCTATGTTCTCCTCTAGGATTTTGATGGATTCCTGCCTCACATTTAGATCTTTCATCTGTTTTATCTTTGTGTATGGTATAAGAGAATGGTCCAGTTTCATTCTTCTGCATGTGGCTATCCAATTTTTTCCAGCCGGATGTCCTTCAATGGATGAATGGATAAAGAAGATGTGGCTCATATATACAATGGAATATTACTCAGCCATCAGAAAGGATGAATACCTACCACTTACATCAACATGGATGGAACTGGAGGGTATTACACTAAGTGAAATAAGTCAATCAGAGAAACACAATTATCATATGTCTTTACTCATACGTGGAACATAAGGAATAGTGCAGAGAACAATAGAAGAAGGGAGGGAAAACTGAATGGGAAGAAATCAGAAAGGGAGACACACCATAAGAGACTCTTGACCCCAGGAAAAAAACTGAGGGTTGTGTAAAGGAATTTAGGTGGGGGGATAGGGTAACTGAGTGATGGGCATCAGGGAGGGCACGTGATGTAACAAACACTGGGTGTTATACTCAACTAATGAATCATTGAACATTATATCAAAAACTAGTATTAAAAAATATTCAAGTTCAAGAAACAAGTTTCTGGGATTCAGGTTTGCCTTTATCTACAACCCACTTCTTCCTCGGAATCAAGTCTTGGGGTAGTTTCAGGTACACAGAATACCTGCCTGACCTGGGAAATTTGTCATTACAGGAAATGTGCTCACTAAGGAGCTGAGTTCCCTCAGTCCTGGCCTTCAAGGGCCAGTGAGGGTCAGAGCAAGGCTGCTCTGGATTATTTCCTCAAGTTATTCCATTAAAGTTACATGAAACCTCAAGAAATGTCAAAAAGCCTAGAAGCGCAGAAACCTATTTCCTAATGCTCTCAAACAATGGTATTAACCTAAGCAAAAGAGACTCTGATAGAAGAAAGAATCAATTGTGTAGCCTTGTCATGTCCTCACAGTTAATAACACAAAGGGTATATTCACAGTGGAAAGGTACTTTCCCATTCTTTCAAAACAGGGAACAGCATATCGCAAGATGTTTTACAGAGAAACCCTTCCTCAAAGGACTCTGCAAACTATGGGTTCAAGAACAAAATCAAAGTTTCCATCCATGAGACTGATTTGTCTTGTCTCTCGGAAATTCTAATCGACTATTTGCACCATGTACTATAACCTACAGAGGGAACATACTTCTTCCTTTTTCCTGTGTGCTCACCTTTCAGTCTGTGAAAGGATGATTCCTTTTCAAATCTGAAATCAGAATATTTATTCACCACAATTGCTGCATTTGACCCAGAATTTTTCTCCAGTCGTTAACCTTCCAAAGAATTTTCCCCCGGTCTATTAGCTTCCAAGCTCTTCCTCACATCCAACAGCTGGGACAATTTAAGCTTCTGCCTCCTGCTCTTTATGGACTCAACTTTTTCATCATGTCCTCTACCTTTTCATTCATCAGTGAAACCTAAAGTGAGTTCGGAATCAAAAGTATGTAAAAGATAAGCTAATGTTCTGTATCATGGCATCATTTCATTTGCAGAAACTAAAATATTTGAAAGTGAGTTCTTCAAATCGTAGCTGACAGAAATCGACAATAAGTGATGGAGAACAGTTTTGAATGTTAGAACAAATGATACAGAAGGATGGAACTTCTTGGACAGAAACTTTCTGTATTGGAAAACTGGCCATCCTTCTGGAGAGGAAATGATGCAATTTCAACAACGGGGCCACAGGGACTGCTTGGTTGTCATCCCTCTGGAGACCATTGGGATTTTGTGACGATGTTGATTCGAGTAGAGAGCAATTACATTTAGATTCCTTCTTTGATTAGTAAACGTCTTGTTAAAAATATCGTATGTATGCACCTCATCGAGATGTTACACAATGATTGTTTTGTGATGAAGTTTCAGGACAAGCAAATGTGGGTAGTTGTCTCACTTTGGTGTCCTTAGCTCAGGGACCCTGGAGAGAAGCTAGTTTGTACATTAGCTTCACAGATAATGCCCCATCAGAACAGAAGGTTCGCGTACAAGGCTAACTCTAAATACTCCAGGTAAGCAAACATTATTCCCAAACTATGCGGCAAATTGAGGTTTCTGTATTGTGTCCCAGTGTGTGATAGAGTTCTTTCTCACATTTTGGCCGTATCTGTATATTACATGTGAAACAAACCCCACTATTGCTCTTCGTATTGACCATCCTAACAATTGATATGGTTTGTTGGGTGACTCATTTGGTTTCAGCAATTGTTACTTATTGACCGAAATGAGTGTATCCAGCTCACGTCATGTTCCAACTCGACAGTGTACAGTTAACACCTAATTTGGAACACATATGCCTTGATTATGTAATACTATAATTTGGTGATTGACTAGAAAACGGGCTATTTCCATAAACTTGAACCTACAGCTAATTACAAAACACAACAAACTTCAGACTACAGAAGCTTCTGATTAGTGTCTAAAAACATAGAATAAATGCCCCTTATCAAAGACAGGAAGAAGAAGTAAGCAACTCCTTGCTTTTGAGTGCATCTATCCACCGATTCTATGATGGTTTGCTCTGAGTAAATATACACATTTTTAAGTCATTCTTAAGCATCTGCCATCTTCCAGAACATCTTTTGAGACTGGATAACAACCTTTCCCAAAGCTGCCAAAGGAAGATGCCAAGGAAAGAAGAGGGCTCCTTGCCTCCAAATGTGGGAGGAGACCTTAGAGTCCGCTTAGTAACTGAGAAACAGAACACTCCGATTGTATGTGGGTAGTTGGCAGTTGGCTGCTACCAACAAGCTTCCATCCAGGGGTAATAATTAAATATTTCAGTGAGAAACCTCTTCACTCGAGCAAAAAGGATCAGTTTGGACATCATTACAGTGTCATCTTTTCTTGGAAAGGGCAGGGCACACACATGCACACTCACTCTTATTTGCTGTTTGTTTTTATTTTCTTTCCAAACTGGTCACTATCCTGTGAGCAAAACCTTCCTCTTCCTGGTTCTCAAATAAAATTGTGGTTGGTTTGTGCTTTTCTCCAAAATGCCCATTTGAACATTTTCAATGACTCTTCTGAAACAATAAAAACGAGTGATTTTCTTTAGCCCTACATCGCAACATTTATGGAAAAGACTCTGTGTTTGACAGATTTGGACACTGAAGAGGAAAAGCATTATTTCAAAGGCAATGTGTAAACAGAATGCAATTGGTAAGCATCCTGTGTACAATTAAAAGACCCTATGTCTATTTGATTTTGGGAAAATCAAAGGACCTAAACACCCCCTAATAGTAATCTCCCCAGTGTTGAAACACTCTTACTCCCTGTGGGCCTGCATGTCAGCCACAACAAAGTCAGCCTGCCAAATGAATATTAACAGTCAACACATTTAAAATTGTTACAGGAATTAAAAATATTTTATTTTTTAAGAATTTACTTAAGCATCAATATTATTTTATTAGCTATTCCAACCTAGATAGTGATTTCAATTGTATAAGAGTACTGAAGTCATTGCTGATTTAATCAACACCTCCATGTATTGAGATTATTTTAAAAAGGAGTCCAGGGATGCAGCCTCAGTCAGTAGAGCATGTGACTCTTGATGTCAGTGTTGTGAGTCCGAGCCTCATGTTGGGTGTAGAGATGACTCAAAAATAAAATTTTTAGGGGTGCCTGGGTGGTGCAGTCGGTTAAATGTCTGCCTTCAGCTCAGGTCAAGATCCCAGGATCCTGGGATCAAGCCCTGCGTGGGGCTCCTTTCTCAGTGGGGAGTCTCCTTCTCCCTCTCCCTTTGCCCCTTCCCCCACTCATGCTTGTGCTTATTCTCTCTCTCTGAAACAAAATAAATAAAATCTTTTTAAAAATAAATAAAATAAAATCTTTAAAAAATAAATAGGGTCTAGGTAGATAAGGTAAATTCAACAAATTAATAGACTATTAATCTGCATTACAAAACAATAGATAGGAAACATTGTATTTTTTGTAAGCCAAATGTAAATGCCCAGAGATAGTTACATATACATCTAATTCTTTCTTTCTGTTTGTCTGTCTGTCTATCCATCTATCTGTTGTTCTATCTCAATCTGTTCAATTCACTTCGTGTGCACTACCCACCCTACTGAAGCCTCCCAGGTATTAGAGTACCTGAAACTACCATTCATCCTCATTTTTTTAAAAATTTATGTTTTATTGAGACATATTTAAAATATACAAACAACATCAATATTAGAAAGGAGTCACCCATTTTAAATCACAGATAAACAATACATTGAACTGCTAATGGTCAAATTCAGATAATATTGGATGAAAAGAGGCTAAAACATATAGCATAACAAATGATTATGTTGGCAGACTGATTCTATAGCAGGAGTTCTCCAAGTGTGGTCAGGGAATCCCTGGGGTTCCTAAGACACTTGGAGGGGACCATGAGGTCAGAGCTAATTTCATAATAAACTAAAATGTTATTTTTTCTGTTTCATTCTCTTTCTTTCCCAAGTGTCCAATGGAGTTTTCCAGAGAGTACGTGATGTACAGGATCATAACAGACTGAATAGAGAAGCAAATCTAAGAACCCAGCTGTCTTCTATTAAGCAAGACAATAAAGAAATTTTTTAAAAATCTAAAACCACGCCATTCTGATTCTTTTGTGTTGAAAAAAAAGATAGTTATTTTTATAAGAATATTCAATTATGTCAAAATGTAACAGGATTATTATTTTTAAATAAATTAATGATTAAAAATTGACATTTTCCTCTCTTTTAATTTCTAATATAAATTATTGACAGATATAACCCAAATTAATAGAAGCTTTGGGGGGGTGCTCAATAATTCCTAAGTACATAAAGGGGTCCTGACACCAAAACATTTGAAAATGCTATTTTACCACTTTGAGATCTCAGTTTGTTTTTAAAGCCTTAGTTAGTAATTTTACAAGAATCAATTAGGGTGGGAATTGCTATAAAGGACTCTAAAACTACTCTTTAGCAAGACTAGATCCATATTTCTTGTTGTATCTGTTGCTAATCGACAAAGTACAGCCAATAGAGTAAAAGCAAATATTGTTTTTAATATGATTCATTTCATCTCTTCCATTCCTGGCCAGGTGCTTTTTCCGGACCTACTTTGTATGAACGCTCGCGTAGTAGGAGACATCTTGCTTGGTGTGTATTATGAATCCAATATACATTCGTTGATTTGATTTAAATTAAGGCTACTTCCACATTTAAGTTTATTTGGCTAAAGTGTGAAGTTTAGTCCTCGCTTTGTTTTTTCATCACCATTTTGGATAGGAAAACTAGATTGGCAGGCCCTAGTGTCATGGGAAACAGAGGACTCTGCCGAGCCACCCTGAGTGGGTTGACATCCTGGGTCTCATACTTGCTCCCATATGAACATGGACAAGGTCTTTATCCAATCTGAGAGTAAGCTGCCTCATCTGAAAGTCGGCGATAAAAATAATACTTCTTAGGTAATAACTTCGTTGTGATACACATGCATGAAGTTAACACTTGTAAAAAATTTAAAGCTAAACTTACACGTAATAAGTGTTATGTGAAGATGTCTCAAAATATCTAATTTCAACTGCCATTTGAAGCAAGTGCATGGATACTGATGATTTGGTTTTGAGAGTAAACGTGACTATTTAACACAAATTCAGACACCTATTTAAATAAATTCAACCATTTAATTCTGAGTTCATCACCACCACTAATAGTTAAGGGTAGCAAGTGAAACACGAGTAACAACACAAATACACTGATAATACAGAGAGGAAAATGGCAGGAAAATGCGGATCAGAATGCAGACACAAAAGCTTAGAAGCATGGTAGAGAAATTCGAACACATTCAGCTAGCAAAGCATCCAAAATGCAGTAACCGACATGGTTTACTTGGGCGATAGAAAGTTCAGCCAAGCCTTCTAACTAATCTATGTTTTAATGATGTAAATGTGGACATTGTTTTTAAAGTATCATTAACAAGTATCATCTTAAGAGTGTCTTTGCAATTCTAGCTACTCTTCAAAAAATGTCTTACGATGATAAGTACATACAGTCGTGTAACGTAGTCCAACTAAAAGCAAAGGAAGGATTAGAACATTTCCAGGGCTCTTTCACCCTTTGGCTTCCACCATTTCATTTGGGTTGATTTTCCAACTCATATCTTCCAAAAAGATAAACTCTCCCTTTTACTTGCCAGACTCTAAGTCCCAAAGATGTGGACATAATGCAGAAGGGATGGACCGTACTTATCAACGTTGGCACGTGCTCAGCATCTTCCAGCTTCACGGCCATGCCAGATAGCCCAGCCTCCGAGCTTGTTTACAGCCAGCAGTGGTGCGTAACTTCCAACTGGATTGTTGCTTTGTTTGTTCTTTTCCTTTAAGCTGATCTGAATTCAAATAATTAGATGAAATAGTGCATTACCAAAAAAGATGTGTTTATTAGCTCTGGTGAACTTGTCTCGTTATTCATCTTTTATTCAAATAAAAGGTGATCAGGGAAATATAGATCTGATATATGTATATATGTATATACATATATATATCAACAGAAAAGGTGAATTTCCCTGAAAATGGGTTATAGACCAAAATTTGCTAGCACCTCATCACAAGTCACAGGATGGAAAGTCCTCCAGTCTGTCCCATGTTACCCGACTGCCCAGGGAGGCAAAGAGCCCCCTCATCTTGTTGATTGTTTCACCCCACAGAGCTGAGTGCTGGAGAAGCACATTGAACTGCTTCATATCGTTCATTTTAGGTTATCAATAGTGAAAATATTTTGCTCTTTAGCTCTGCCTTTAAACGGGAAAGTTTAAAATCTGAAAGAGACACAGAAATATTGAAGCATGAGTACTTAGGCAGAAAAAATCAAGTTTTGAGATTAAAAAACAGGGTGTGAAATGAATTACTAAACCCTAACATGTATTTTTTTTCTCCCTGTGGACGTTTAGGCAGGTGAACGCCAAGTAAGGCAAGCGCATTTCCGTGATAACCATCAAATGCCTCGCAGTTTGTTTTGTTTATCACCAGCCGCCTGCCGCTGAGCACGGAGGGTCACTCTGTTCAGGTTTCCACAGCAGTGAGCTGCAATGCTTGGGGCAGAGCCCGGTGTGCCTGGCAGAGCCATCGGGGGACATGGCATGCGGGAGTGGCTCATCCCTTGGCTCTTGAACTGTTGCCAGCACAGCACGCGTCTCCTCCTTCAACTCGTTACCGCACTGACCTGGGTCCTGCTAGAGCTTTCTTTCCATGCAGAACTGTCCATCGTTTGCCCGTGGTTCTGCAGGGGAAGGGATCAGGCCCGTCATACCATTTTCACCTTGTGTGACAGGGAGAAGTCCATTTTACAAAGCGATGTTGTAAAATCAAGAACTTTGCATCTCCCTGTCCCCCTTAATCTCACTCATAAAACCAAACCAGATGAAACCTCTGCAATGCACACTCTTTTGCCGACATTATGGGGAACAGGCTAGACCACCCAAAATGAGTGGGGGTGGAAGAGAGCCATCATTGTTCCTTCGAGGGGAAAAAAAAAACTGTTTACCAGTGGTGGGCAAATCAAAGAAGAATTTGGCTCTAGGAGAAATAGGAAAAAACAATTCTGAAGTTTTATGAAGTATCTGGAGTAAAACACTGATGGTAGAGACACAAACTAATCAATAGTAGGAATCGTGTCCTCGTTCGAATTGGCACAAGGGTAAACGTCCCATGTTAAAGATGTATATGTACCCTGGGCTTGTTTATCAACTGTGGGGAAGCAAGGATCTTCAGCCAAGAATTTCTGGACCGGGTGAGCTCTGGGAAAAGAAGATTTCCCCCAAGTTCAGTGATTTCTGTCCTCTGAATTGGGGCAAATGTTTCTGAGCACATCCAAAATGACCCTTTGCCTTCCATCATGATGAAATCACATTGTACAAGACCAGAAAGAAAGGCAGGGCGTACCTACAGAAGGAGGGGCCCAAACCGGTCTGTGGACTTTCAAAGGGCCTGAGCACCTCATACTTTGAACACTCATAACAGAAAAAGCAGAAATTTCAGGATTACCTGAAGGAAAGAATGTTCCTCAGACTACGTCTATCACCATCACCCTTCTTTCAGAAGGGAAAATCAGTAAATTATTACCACAGCAGGTTTCTCAGAGGTTTTCCCAGGTTTCTAAAGAAACGGAAATTTTCCAAAGCACTGCAGATATTTAAACTATATTAAGTGCCTGATAAAATCATGAATGATATATGTATTTTGGTTGCAGAAGTATTTATAGCTTTCATCAAGAAAAAGGATCTGTGACTATTGTCAAGGTAGTCATGGTGATGACTTAAATTCTGAAAACTGTGTCTGTGGGAATAACAACCAGATGGACATGGGATGCACAAAGACCATTTATTTAATTAGCTGATAAAATCAGTAAAAAAAAAAAAAAAGAAAGAAAGAAAGAAAGAAAAAATACTGATAGGTAAAACTGAGACTTGTTTTTCCTGAACTTATTCAATTTAATATATAAACCTCGTATAAATTCTATAATTACAATGTTCTATTTACATTTTCTGTATTAATTAAATTATGACAACTGGGCTTAAACACAGTAAAAAGCTATTGTTTTCGTCTTGCCAATAAAGAAACTGAAGACCAGAGAGAATAAGTGACTCTTTCAGAGGAGCAGAAGTAGTAAATGGCACAGTTAAAAACAGCCTTCAGGACTTTAGGTTCTTTTTAGAAGCTCTGCTACACTACGCATTTTTTTGTTCCTTCTCCAAGTTAAATTTAAAAGATATTTTGATCAACTAAAGAATTTTTTATGAAAATCTAAAATAGCATGGGATATTTAATTCTCTCTTTCTCCTCCTTAGATAGGTAGGTAGGTAGACAGGTAGATAGAGAGATGTATATATATGTGTGTGTGTGTGTGTGTGTGTGTGTGTGTATATATATACACACACACATATATCCTAGTGTAGAAAATCATGTATTGTTTGCCACTGGTCATCTGTTAAAACAAGAATAAATGAGAATAAAAAACTAATGATGTACTGTATGGTGACTAACATAACTTGATTTTAAAAATTAAAATAAAAAGAATAAATGAGAATAAAATTCTACACGGGAAGAATATATAAACAAACCGAACCTTCAAATATACGGTAACTTCATCATCACAGATTTTCTTGGCTTTCTTGATACTTTTGCAGTGTTAATGCTGTCTGGGTCAGGTGCATGTGTTGAGTTGTGACCATTTGCATCAAGTTCTTCACTCCGACATTAAGTGACAGAAGCACAGCAGCTCAGAGAAAATTCTTACTTGATAGAATGGCTCAGTCAGTGAAAGCTTCTCTACTAAAAAGCATGCAGCTCATTACTGAGATATGTCCACAATTTTAATGACCCCAATCCAATTTCACACACTGCAAACCTACGTGAACTCTAAATATAATTACGGGGTCAGATTTTGTTGACACATCAACACCATACATTGAATTGAAAAACTTTTGGATCTTGGGTATAAGTCTCCGTGAAGACACACACACAGGGGGCACCTGGGTGGCCCAGTCAGTTAAGCGTCTGCCTTTGGCTCAGGTCATGATCCTGGAGTCCCAGGATCGAGCCCCATGTCAGACTTCCTGCTTAGCACGGAGTCTGCTTCTCCCCCTACCCCTCACCTGGCTTGTGCTCTCTCTCTCTTGTTCTCAGATAAATAAATTAAAAAAAAAAAAAAAGACCCACAGAGAATGGCATAGAACATGTGTGACATAGAAGGACAACAATTATGTTTTTCTTTAGAATTGGATATCTTACCTTCTGTTATCTTCTCCAAAAATACTTCCTATCTTGGATAAACATAAAGGTAGAGAAAGTATAGTTCTAAGTTAATTTTTAATTATATCTGTCTGTGTCAACTTCATCTTCCCAACTACTTTGCGTATCACAATCTTAATATCACACTATACTACGGCCAAATTTTTAAAAAAATGGAATCGAATGGTAACAGGCTATAGATGCACAAACCGAGAAAAGTCTCCATACAAAATAATAATAATAATAATAATAATAATAATAACAACAACAACACATGAATGTACTTTGTAAACTAAAGGGTAGGCAGTCTTTGTGCAAGGGAGTTTGAGGAGGGGAATATCACTTGCATATTAGCCAGGTTTTTGTCAGGAAAAATCATCCCTTTTCTTCAAGGAGTCAGAAATGCTTTAGAAAAGAGACTACTTGCACAGGGAGCTTCAGAAATCTTGAGATTGTGGCAGAGGCATAAATTGGAATTTCTGCGATTTACAGCAAGTTTTGAGCAGGGTGTTCTCAGGTCTCGTACATCCCTCGTAGGACTGGTCACACTGGCTGAACCATCCTGTCTCGGGTCTACTTCTGTACCTTCATATTACCGTTGCCTTCGTGTTTTGCAGTGCCTGAGGCTGGTTTCCCTCTACAGTTACCTAGGAGCTTTACCAACGTGTGCCCCCTATCATCCCTCCTGCTTTCAAGGACAAGTAAGATCAACCAGTGTGGTGCCTGGAAATAATAGTGACTCAACAACGAATCTCTTAAAATAAGAGAAGTGAAGTGAGAAAGTCGGAGGTACTGTGTTCTGATCCCCTATTTTTATGTGTGGAGCAAGCTATATGGGTTGCTCAACCTAATTTCAAGGTCACGTTACCCACAGCGTACTGCATTCAGCAAAGTAAAATAATGGAAACCTTTTCCCAACCCCCAGGGGAAAAAATGACATCATTGGCTAAACTCTCAGTGTTGATTATCGTCCACGTGTATGTAGGCTTCATTTCTTGGTGTCTACTACTGTTCGTCCCCTAGGAAATGCTGGTGCTTAAAAACTTTACAGAGATCACATAAAAATAGCAACACAACCCTCGTAACAATAGCATAACACCTGTTGACAGGTTTCTCCATACTCCATGGTCTACATATATTAACTTATATAGAAAGTACCCTGATGATCATTGTATGTATAAAGTTTAAATAACTTTACTGTCATCTTATCTATGAGAAAAACTGAAGTCTAGTGGCTGCAGTGGTTAAGGTCACACTAGCTGCTAACAAGATAAACCCTGAAATCTTAGTAGCTAAAACAGTAGAAACGGACTTCTCTTCTATACAACAGTCCAAAGAGAGGGCTAAGTGGGTAGTCTTTCTTACCATAATTCAAGACTCAAGATTTGTACTGTTAATGGCTCCACTATCTTCAATACTGGGCTTGCCAAGTTGCTGTGGAAGAGGAAAATCATACCACTCTAGACATGACACTCTTCATTCCTGCACACCTCCCATGAGTGAGAATCAGTCATACAGCTTCATTTAGAAGCAAAGATGTTTGGAAAATTGAGACCATAACATAGAAGCCTCTGTCTAGCAGTATGTTCATACAATGAGTGGGGAGCACGAATCTTTGGTGGACAGCTGGCCATTTCTGCTAGAGAAGGGGTAAGCTACTTTCCTAAAAGTGCTCTTGAGTATTAGGGAAGAGGGAAACTCCTCTTTGTAACCAGATGTGAGCTCCTACTCACAGTGTCACATTTCTGAAAGTATGGCTTATAGTTTATTGGCTCCTTTACTGCCCTGCATATAAATATTTATGGTTGTGACTGTATATAGCATAGTGAAATTATAATAATATTTTATGGCATTCTTAAGAAAAAAAAAAAGCCCATTACTTCCTGAAATTCTGCCAGCAAAATAATGTTGAGAAATTCCATTATGGGGTAGAGTAGTCATGTTCTAAGATCTGAATGGGTGTCACAAAAAGATATAATTTTCAGTCCTCAAAGGACACAATTTTCAGCACTTTCCCTATAATATTCCCTATAGAAAAAAAATCTAAATGTACAGTTTGCCAAATCAAATATTATTCAGTGGTGCTTTATCTCTTTGCTATATCAATCTTATTTGATGGAGTCATATGTGGCCTAGGACAGAACTGTTTTTCTTATTAACAGCTTTTCTAAGATAAAATTTCACAAAGGCAACTTTTGTATAAAATATTAATGTTGGAAATCACTGCCCTCTACCAGTAAGATTTTATCGGTTATGTCTAAACACACCAGAATAAAGAAAACCACTTGCCTCCTGCTGTCCAACAGCAATGGAGAACTATAGAAAGTCCAAAGATAAAAAATGTACAGGAATGGAAAAGACAATATTACCTCTTCCATTATGTTCTTTAAACAAAACACCCTGACGGGATTTGCTATGTACATTGCTGAGCAAGTTGAACCTCTCTGAAATTAGACAGAAAATAAAATTGCTACATAGCTCTTTAATTCAGCCAATTCAATTTTACATGTGTTTATTTAACAATGCAGTGGAACTGGGAATGCTGACAGATAGGACTAGCTGACTGACAGTCTGCACTGGAAACTCTAAGATTGGTGTTTTGCTATTTCCAACCTTTCTTCCCATTAATGACAACGTAATTATAATTTCTGAATCAAATGCACCAATGCTCTACACTAATTTTTAATTCAGATGGAAAGGTCAAAAGTAAGACCTGTAAATAACTACTAATACTGTTTTCCTAAAGTGTCAAAAATGGAGAAAAACATAACAAAACTGGAAGCAGAAAATTAGCCTTTTCAACTACCGACATGAACATCAGTTCTTTTCAACAAACATTTAGTGAGCACTAACCGTGTGCTATGCATTATCGTAGTGTCCCACAAGAATGAATCGTAGGCCCTTTTTCTCTTCAGGGTGTTTACAATGTAGTTGGGTGAAATATGTGCATAGATTCTTCAAAAAACAAAATACAGATAACAGCCATCAATGCAGCTCTTCTTAGAGTTCACCCGTGGCCACATCTGGGAAAAGGCTGTATATTTGTAGCATTTTTATAGGGGGTCTGAAAGTGAATCACTAAACTTAATCCAGAAAAATACCCAATAACTAAAATATTAGGAATCAATGTGAAGTTCCTTATGATATTGATTTAAATCCATGAGATGGAGGAAGGCCCCCAAACTGCTATGGGCTCCTCCTTCCTATCTTACAAGATTTCACAAACAGCTGTACATGCAAGAGACAGAGACAAATGAGAAGTTCAAGCACCACATTATTGTGATAGTCCAACGGTCCATAACTCCCAGTTAAATCCCATAGTAAAGCTCGGGTGGAATGCTTGACTTTGACAGGACAGTCCCTTCCTTGGCTTGAAGTTCTCATCAGAGCAACTTGCTGAGCCCAAATTAGTGAGAAATGCAATGCACGAACGCAGTTGTATCAGGTGAAGGTGGCTTATCCCCCCAAAGTGTCAGACCAAACTCTGTTGGTGGCTTTTATGATGTAGACAAGAGATTGAGAAAGCAGGACATTAGAGCCAAGAATGCCTCCTTACCACATGGAAGCAGGAAAGATGATGGGGCTATGGTCCTGTGCACCACTTTTTTGCAGAGCTATTCCTCCATTACAAGATGCACCCAATTTGTGTTTTGAAAACTGGCCAAACTGTCAATGCCTGTATGTGGTTGTGTAAACAGAAGCAATGTGAGGAGGACTAAGGAACGGGTCAATAGGGAAGAGACAGCTTTCCTAAAATTCAAATTCTGTTATCCTCTATGCTCTGGAAGACATTTCTGAGAAAAATTTCAATAACCAGCTGCTGTAAAAAAAAATAATTTGCATTATGATAGGGTGTCATTACAAAATGAGGTAAAAAAAAAAGATTGAAATATGTCAAACTCCATCTACATAGGTTCTCTTCCTTCGGGAGGGTGGAGGGAACACAGCAAGGTAAGGGGTTAGTGAAGTGGGTGATTTCCCCTCCACGACATGTAATATCATGTTATCACATGACATAAGCTATACCTTAGTCCTTTATCCTCAACAAATTTAGAATAGTACTTACTAGTACTATAAATAGTTAATAGACACTACTAATTTAGGAGAAATCTATAAGGCTATACAAAACCCAATAGTTTGTCGATACATTCCGAAAGAAGGCCAGCAAAAAAGCAAATATTAATATAACACGTAAACCTTACCCAAGTGGTAACTAAAGCTGTTGATTTCAAAGCCAGCCATCAAATTATGACATGTCATGAAACTTATAAACAATTTCTCAGAGGTTCCTTTTGCTTTGTTTCTTTCTAGAAATATTACTATGTTTCCTTTTGAATAGCCTAACATAATACTTCCATTTTTGAAGGCCTGTTACTGCTTTGGGACATAATAGAGCTAATAAACAAAAATACTTTCAAGAGAATGATGTCACCAAGGTGGTGGGATAGGAGACCCCGTCCTTCTTCCCCATAAAGAACAACAATTAGGTAGCTATTCACCAACAAAAACAGCCCTGGAGGGGCGCCTGGGTGGCACAGCGGTTAAGCGTCTGCCTTCGGCTCAGGGTGTGATCCCAGCGTTCTGGAATCGAGCCCCACATCAGTCTCTTCTGCTATGAGCCTGCTTCTCCCTCTCCCACTCCCCCTGCTTGTGTTCCCTCTCTCACTGGCTGTCTCTATCTCTGTCAAATAAANTTAAAAAAAAAAAAAAAAAAAATCTTTAAAAAAAAAAAAAAACAGCCCTGGAAGATCTCAGGAATCCACTTGTAAAGCTTCCCTAACACAATGGAGCAAACATCTTGAGAATAACTGCACAGAAAGAGTAGGAAAAATGGTTTCCTTTTGCCTGTATCATCCTCACCCCCAGGCCAGCACTCCTCAGTGCCAAGACAGCACTCTCCAGCCCGCGACAGTTCCTCTCACCAGGGAAAGGAGAGTGCTGTGAGCAAAAAGCTGCCTCAGTCTTTCAGGGGACTGCATGAAAGACCCTGTTTGGATTCAGCCCACCCAGAGCCCAGCACAGCCCATTTAGTGATGGTGAGAACAAGGACGAAGGACAGGTACTACCAACAGCAGCCATAGGGTGGGAGTGACCATGGTTGCCAGGGGCCTTCCCCACTGAGGACCTCCACAGCCCTTGCAAACACTGAGGATCCCAACAGTTTTTATCACGGACGATCTTCTCACAGACCTCAGCAGACTGCTCCACAGGGGACCCCAGCGGCTTTCACCACTAAGGAAACCAATGACCAACACAGCCACCACGAAACCATGCAACTTTTGCCACTGAGATCCCCATGGGAGGAGCTCTGGAAAATTCACAAATATGGGAAGATTGAACAACATGCTCCTAAACAACTAATCGGACAAAGAAGATATCGAAACGGAAATCAAGATTTTAAAAATGCCTTGAGGCAAATGAAAATGTAAATACGATATACCAAAACTAATGGGACGTAGCAAAAACAGTTCAAAGACAGAAGTTTACAATGATAAATCCTACAATAAGGGGCGCCTGGGTGGCTCAGTCGTTAAGTGTCTGCCTTTGGCTCAGGGTGTGATCCCAGGGTCCTGGGATCGAGCCCCACGTCAGGCTCCTCCGCTATGAGCCTGCTTCTTCCTCTCCCACTCCGCCTGCTTGTGGTCCCTCTCTCGCTGGCTGTCTCTATCTCTGTCGAATAAATAAATAAAATCTTTTAAAAAGAATACCTACAATAAGAAAAAAAGAAAGGACTCAAATAAGCAACCTATCTTTATGCCAGTAGGAACTAGAAAAAAAATCTAAGCTCAGAGTTAGTATAAGGAAAGAAATAAAAATTAGAGTAGAAATAAATGAAACAAAGACTGGAAAGAAAAAAAATAAAAGATCAAAGAAACTAAGAGGGTTTTCTGAAAAGATAAAATTAATAAAGATTTAGTTAGACTACAGGGAAAAAAGAAGATTCAAATAAAATCAGAAATGAAAGACGAGATATTACAACTGATAGCACAGATATACAAAGGATCATGAGACTACTATGAAAGATTATACACCAACAAATATGATAAACTAGAGGAAATGGATAAATTCTTAAAAACACACAATTACCAACACTGAATCAAAAGAAATAGAAAATGTGAATAGAGCAATAATGAGTAAGAAGGTAGAATCAGTAATAAAACAAACAAACAAACAAACAAAAATCTCCCAACAAAGAAAAGTTCAGGACTAGATGGTTTCACTGGTGAATTCTATCAACCACTTAAAGAATTAACATCAATTCTTCTCCAACTCTTCCAAAACATTGAAGAGGAGGGAACACTCCCAAACTCATTCTACAAGGCCAGCATTACCCTGATTACCACAACCTAACAAAGACATTACAAGAAAAGAAATTACAGGCCAATATCCCTGATGAAGACAGATTCAAAAATATAGAACAAAATACTAGCAAACTGGATTTAATGGCATATTAAAAGAATCATACATCATGATCAAGTTAAATTTATCCCTGGAATGCAAGGATGATTCAGTATATGCTAACCAATAAATGTGATATAGCACATTAACAAAAGGAAAAATAAAAACCATACAGTCATCTTGATACAAAAAAAAGCATTTAACAAAATTCAACGACCTTTTATGACTAAAATTAAAAAAAACCCTCCTAATAAATTACATATGGAAAGGATGTTCCTTAACATAAAAAAAAGTCATATATAACAAGCCCACATCATACGCAATGGTGAAAAGCTGAAAGTTTTTCCTCTAAGATGAGAAATAAGACAAGGGAGCTTGCTCTTCATCTACTTGTGTCCAGTAGAGTACTGCAAGTCCAGACAGAGGAATAGGACAAGAAAGAAAGAAAAAAAACCATCCAAATTGGAAAGGAAAAAGTAAAACTGTCTCTATTTGCAGGTGACATAATCTTATATATAGAAAATCCTAAAGACTTTACCAAAAACTGTTAAGAGTAATAAATTTTTAAAAAGTTGCAGGATATAAAGTCAACATCCAACAATCAATTGCTTTCTATACCCTAACACAAAACTACCCAAAAAAGACATTAAGAAAACAATCCCATTCACAATTACATAGAAAAGAATAAAATACCTAGAAATATATTTAACGAAGGAAATGAAAGATCGGTATGCTGTAAATTATAAAATACTGATGGAAGAAATAGAAAAAGACACAAATAAGTGGAAAGATATCTTATGTTCATGCATTAGAAGAATCGATACTGTTAAAATATCCATTCTACCCAAAGTGATTTACACATTCAATGCAATGCCTATCAAAATTCCAGTGGCATTTTACACAGAAAAGACATCAAATAGCTAAAGCAACTTTGAGCAAGAAAAATAAAGCTGGAGGCATCTGAGCTCACAATTCCTAACTTCAAACTATATTGCAAAGCTATAGTAATCAAAACCACATGGTATTGGCATAAAAACAGACACATAGAGCAATATAACAGAAGAGAGAGCCCAGAAAGAAATCCATGCATAAATAGTCAAGTAATTTTTGACAAAGGTGCCAAGAATATACAATGGGGAAAGAATGGTCTCTTCAATAAGCAGTGTTGGGGAAACTGGGTATCCACATGCAAAAGAATTAAATTATATTAGACTAGACACAAAAACCAACTCAAAATGGATTAAGACCTGAAACCATAAAACTCCTAGAAGAAAACACAAGAGAAAAACTCTAATATTGGTCTTAGCAATGATTTTCTTTTTGAATAGTTACCAGAAGCAAAAAGTAAACAAGTTGGACTACTTTAAATAAAAATTTTCTGCATAGATTATAAAGCAAATAATAACTAAAAGGTCATCTATGGAATGGGAAATATATTTGCAAACCACGTATTTGACAATGGGTTGGTATCAAATCCTGCCATTTTCAACAACATGAAGGAATCTGGAAGATGTTATACTAGGTGAAACGAGCCAGACACAGAAAGACAAACTTCAAATTATCTTATTTACATGTGAAATCTTTAAGAAAAATAGAAAAGAGTGGAATTCATAGTAACAGAGAGTAGAATGATGGTTATCAAAGGTGAGGGAATGGAAGGAAAGGGGAAATATTGATCAAAGGGTACAGATTTTCGCTTATGAATAAATTTTGGAAGCTGATATACAGCGCAGTGACTGCAGTTAATAATAATACATTATATACTTGAAGTATGTTTTAAAAAAGTAGATCTCATATGTTCTCACCACAAGAAAAAAAATGGTAACTATGGGAGGTGATGGATATATTAATTAGTTCTATTGTGTAATCTTTTCACGATGTATAGTTATATATGTATTTCACTATATATAGATGTATATAAGGTGTCATGTTGGACACCTTCCATATATACAATTCTTATTTGCCAATAATAAAATATTTTTAAAAAATAATTTCAGGAGTGCCTGCGTAGTGCAGTTGGTTAAGCGTCGATTCTTGGTTTTGACTCAGGTCATGATCTCGGGGGCAAGGGATTGAGCCCTGCCTCAGGCTCCACACTCAGTGTAGAGTCTGCTTGAGATTCTCTCTCTTCCTCTGCACCTCCCATGCTCCCTCTAATAATAAATAAATAAATAATAAATAATTTCAAAGACCAGAAGAACATCGTGCAGAAATTCAAACAATTCGCCAATCCCTTTCCTTTCTGAATCCTTAAGCAGCACACTCCATTTTGCTTTGAAGAACTTCGAAAAGATATTTGCTATCCTCGTACCAGCACTTCATCCATTTCATCCACCATCTTGTGAGTTTAATGAAGCAATTGCCAGAATTTTCCATCACCATGCAGTTCATTGATTAAGATAGGATTTTAGGGGCGCCTGGGTGGCTCAGGCATTAAGCGTCTGCCTTCGGCTCAGGGCATGATCCCAGCGTTCTGGGATCAAGCCCCACATCAGGCTCCTCTGCTGGGAGCCTGCTTCTTCCTCTCCCACTCCCCCTGCTTGTGTTCCCTCTCTCGCTGGCTGTCTCTCTCTCTGTCAAATAAATAGATAAAATCTTTTAAAAAAAATAAGATAGGATTTTAGATTTGGCCAGACTACCTTTCAATAGAGTTAGACTCTGTATGTTGACTGAGCGAGAAATATTAGAGGAGGAGTCATCACTGCTAAGTTTGTATAGTGGAATATGAAGGAATGGTCCCTGAGCCAAAGAGAGAGGGAAAAATGAGAAAAGGAAGCAAACCTTTTGGCCACCGGACTCATAGAGTGATAGAATGGCATCTCTCTAGCTTTAGGAATATATCCCATAAATGATACTATGAGAAGGCTATTTAAATATTTCCAATGCATCAGACATTTTTCCCCTGCACTCAACACCTGCAAGCCCTGCCATGGCCAGACACTCCCAGGAAACACATGGGGTGACATCGCATGTTTTTGCAACTGGGGGGAGGCAGTGCAATATCCAGCTTCAACGCAGAGCCTGACTCCGTGCCCCAGGGTTTTGCTTCTTTGTCGATATCCTCAATAGCACATCCCCAAATGTTAGTTATTGCTTAATGAAAAAACAGATTGCTCTGCCCAGCATGTAATAGTTGTTAATATCCTAATAACATTAATGTATGCAATATTGAGCTGAATTGTAAGGCTGACAAAAGCCTACGTGTGTGGAAATGTAATTACAGTGGAAGTTTAATGATAAATCACTGCAGTTTCTCTCTTCCTTAATAAACTGTCAGGTAGTACCAAATAAAGCAGAAGCAATTAGGGGAAGCAACAGGCTCTGGGGCTGAGGGACAGGAGGGATGGAAGAAATAGAACCTCTGCACCCCCATAATAGCTTGCATCAACCACTGGGACTTCACAGGTGCTGAACTCTGGTCAGCAGGAACATCAGGCCCCTCGCACATCCACCCAGATTATGGCATTTTGATTTCTCATCAGAGGTACCTCATTTTCAACTGTGATAAAGGACCTTAGATATCCAAACAGCTCATTAAATTCCACCTATTATTTCTATATTCCCCTCACACCTGTTTAAAGTGGTTATTTATAAAACACTAACATTTTATTTAGTTTTTTCAAAGGCAAGCAATCCCTCATTCCCCAGGTCTTTCAGCTGTGATTGCCAGATGCACAGAGAAGGGTACAGACGGCACAGTGAATCTGGGACAGCCCTTGGCACAGGAGAAGGGCTACACTGCCAAGCACGGAACAGCAAAGGATTTAGAGAGTGACAGACCTGAGTCCATAGCCCAGCTCCATAACTTCACAGCTGGGCGACTCTGGGCAAGTTGTTTCAATCACTTTGATATCCTATTTCCTGATTTATAGCATGAGGATATCAGTGAATAATATCTACTTTTTTAAATGAGTACCATCTTAAAGGAAGGGAGAAAACATACAAAGATGGGGTACATCGGGGTAGCCACATAGACTGACTACAGTGAGAGTGGTTTCTCTTAAATTTGTGCACCTACTCAACCACACATAGCAGCCCTAGGGGCATTTGCTGGGAAAACGTTTCTCTGTTTTCACCTCTCTAGATATTTAAGAGACCTTCGCTAAGGAGAAACATAAATAACGGTAGGAACACAGAAGCAAAGTGCTAAAAATGAGAGCTATATAATTCCACTGGTTTTATGTAATTAGGCCACCTTAGTCAAATATTTTTTCAACAATTTTTCCATATATATTTATATGTCCTCTTATGTATATATAATACTCAGAGTACTGTATTAGAAGATAAGGTAATACAAAACTATTTTCATCGGAGTAAAACTTCATCTCAAACAGGAGTCCTAATAAGAAGTCAACATTACAACTCAGGACATACAGAGAAACACATGGTGACTGTCCAGCCTTGTGGATCTGTGCACCCAGATGCTGGGAAAAGGCTGGAATTAAAGGCATGAGTCCCGGGAAGTGAGGAGAGCTGTACCTTTATAGTGTACAGTGGGATTTCACCATATTTATTATTTCTGGAGCAATAGGCATTNCAGTGGGATTTCACCATATTTATTATTTCTGGAGCAATAGGCATTTTGAGTGGTCTATTAACCATTATTAATTGACTATCCCAGAATTCCCATACTGTAAACATTAGTGTCTTGGAGAAATGACTTTAGAAGATTAATATCAGGCAGAAAGTCTAGTGTTAAATAAGAACTCTTGATTATTTCAGNTAGGGGGATATCATGCAGTCATTGCTTTACTAACTACCTGGCACATGTTAGACATCTGATTACTCTATGTAGCATAAAGGAATGGAGGGGAATCACTCGGTCAAGAGACTGGAAATAGATAGAAGCCAACTTGCCCCAAAACAGGGACTAACTGACATTCTGTATGCTTACATTTGGTTCAGTGAACTAATGGATAACTCTGTCATTTATATCATTTTGTGAATACTACCTTTTTTTTTTAAATGAGTACCATCTTAAAGGAAGGGAGAAAACATACAAAGATGGGGTACATCGGGGTAGCCACATAGACTGACTACAGTGAGAGTGGTTTCTCTTAAATTTGTGCACCTACTCAACCACACATAGCAGCCCTAGGGGCATTTGCTGGGAAAACGTTTCTCTGTTTTCACCTCTCTAGATATTTGAGAGACCTTCGCTAAGGAGAAACATAAATAACGGTAGGAACACAGAAGCAAAGTGCTAAAAATGAGAGCTATATAATTCCACTGGTTTTGTAATTAGGCCACCTTAGTCAAATATTTTTTCAACAATTTTTCCATATATATTTATATGTCCTCTTATGTATATATAATACTCAGAGTACTGTATTAGAAGATAAGGTAATACAAAACTATTTTCATCGGAGTAAAACTTCATCTCAAACAGGAGTCCTAATAAGAAGTCAACATTACAACTCAGGACATACAGAGAAACACATGGTGACTGTCCAGCCTTGTGGATCTGTGCACCCAGACGCTGGGAAAAGGCTGGAATTAAAGGCATGAGTCCCGGGAAGTGAGGAGAGCTGTACCTTTATAGTGTACAGTGGGATTTCACCATATTTATTATTTCTGGAGCAATAGGCATTTTGAGTGGTCTATTAACCATTATTAATTGACTATCCCAGAATTCCCATACTGTAAACATTAGTGTCTTGGAAAAATGACTTTAGAAGATTAGTATCAGGCAGAAAGTCTAGTGTTAAATAAGAACTCTTGATTATTTCAATCCCGAGCTGCTCTACTATGAAAGGATGGGTGTTCCAACAACGCGTGGGTCTATCTCCTTCTAGAAGGGGAACATCAAGGAGGGCTTGGGGTTTTGGTTTTGTTTTGTTTTATAATAATTCTTCTAGGTAAAGGGGCCAGATGGGATGAGGATGAGGGAAGAGAGCCAGAAACAGGAAATTAGGTGTCAGGGGAACAAAGAGCACAAAGAGAAAAGTTAGAGAAGTTACTCTGTGCTTCCACCAAGAATCTATATGTTGGGGTTTTATCACGACGGAGTCTTTTGAGATTCATCCGTCACTAGACAGTACTAAGCACACTGTCTTTAAAGGAAATATTTGTTCTAATTCCCCCCCCGGACAGGAAATATCTTCTGGGTTCACTCAACCCTATCTTTATCCTTTACAAAGGACAACTATAGAGAGAATGGCTTTACTCCCAGGGGCTTCAGCAGCAACTTCTTCAACTAGCTCTGTCTCACCAGACAAGTGTTCAGACTCCCTCCATTCACCTGCTGCAGCCCTCACACAACAAAAAAGCCTGCTTAGATGCTTTTATTGTCTTTCCTTTGGGGTTCCTCAAAGTCTAGGTGCCCCAGAGAGGAATCCTTTGAAACTAGGTGACCTAAGTGATTGATAAAAGGGCTGGAACATTCCAAAAGTTCCAGTGGTTATTGCTTGTTTTCCTCGACCCCACAAGAGTGGAGACTACATGACCCAGATTCAAATCATCGGAAAGAAAGGCTTCCAATTCAACATTAAAATGCAAAGAAATGGCAATATTTCTCACGTTAAGTTTAATGGCTGAAAGCCTCTAGCATCCATTATATATGGAGAATGCTGACAAAGCCCTTGCTCCAAAGCAGGACTGCATCCACCATATTTTAGAAAAAATAGCATTTACTTAATTTGAAGGAGTTCTAGTAAAGAATATACAATCTCAAAATTCGATAACATTTCTCAACTTTTTACAGAATTCTATAGTTGAATTTTCTTTTTTTTAAAGATGTTATTTATTTACTTATTTGAGTGAGAGAGTGAGGGTGCATGAGTTGGGGGAGTGGAGAGAAGTAGACTCCCCACCGAGCAGGGAGCCCAACATGGGGCTCGATCCCAAGACCCTGAGATCATGACCTGAGCCAAAGGCAGACGCTTAACCGACTGAGCCACCCAGGCACCGCTATCATTGAATTTTCTAATATTTATCTCCAATCTCCTATTTATGCTCTGGATCATAATTTCATATGTATTGCAAAACTGCAGAAATTTTCCCAAGGAATATTGCTAGGCTTGGAATTAAACTGATTAGTTTTCATTCTAATGATGCACCATGTTTACCTCATGTGTATCAGGTAAGATCCATTGTTGCAAGCGACAGAATCTGGTCCTGGGTTATTTATTTATTTACTTTAAAGGTTTGTTTATTTATCTGAGAGAGAGAGAGAGTGAGCATGAGTGGGGGGAAGGGCAGAGGGAGAGAGAGAGAGAATGAATCTCAAGCTGACTCCTCACTGAGCATGGAGCCCAAATCAATAGTCGATCTCACAACCCTGAGATCACAACCTGAGCAGAAACCAAGAGTCGGTCGCTTAACTGACTGCACACCTGGTCCTGGGTAATTTAAATAGAAATGTATTTACTGAAAATATAATGGGTTCACAGAATCCGCAGGAGGATGGAAAATCAGCCTTAGGAAATAGACCGAAAGTCAGGGAATTTGGTAAAAACAAGAAGCAAGAAGTGCCTTGTGGCAGAAGTGTCCAACTGCGACACTGCCTCAGTCATTATAGACACTGACAGGGCTAGACCCCGTACCCTCACCGGTGGGCCACAGTGAGGGCTACGAATACATCTTCAATCCCTCTCTCTTTAAATCTGCATCGTGGGGCACCTGGGTGGCTCAGTTGGTTAGGGGTTTGCCTTCGGCTCAGGTCATGATCTAAGGGCTGTGGGATTGAGCCCCACATCTGGCTCCCTGCTCAGTGGGGAGTCTGCTTCTCTCTCACCCTCTGCCCCTCCCTCTGCTTGTGCTCTGTCTCTCTCTCTCTGTGTCAAATAAATAAATAAAATCTTTAAAAAAATAATAATAGAATAAATCTGCTCCGGATTAAAATTTAGAGGCTGAAACCTCTAATTGGACAAGCTAGGTCATGTGCTGGTGTGTGCTGACTGCTGATTACTCCCACAAACCCTCTCTACAAGTCTACAACTGTTACCACTGGAACACCTTCCGTTAAAAGGTCTTCTCGACAATAAAAATTTGAAACTCCAGAGAGGAGGGGAATACCTTCTTTATATTGCTACATACCACGAGGTAGTAGCTCAAATATTAACAGAGAACCAAACGATAATAACAGAAAAATGAAGGGAGGCCATTAATATGTCTCTGCTCTGCTCTTGACGTTAATTTTGGCTGCGGTTTGCTCACGTTTGGTTACACCATGAACTTGTGGGGCACTCACCAGCACCAACAAAGAGATTCTTCTCCCGTGTGGTTATTTCTTGATTACAGGGAAAGTCGGGGGCCTCAGAACAGGTGGCTTCCTTCAATCAGCTGAGTTCCTGAGAGATGAGAGGGGAGGCAGGTCTTGCGAGATCTGTCACCGTCTGGCAGGGGCTCAGACATCCCAAGACTTTCTGTCACTTTCTAGAAGGGAGGGGACATTTCAGAAACTACAAAGCTTTTCTCAGCTTTGATTTGGCGTGCAGCTCCCAACAGCTGTAAAAGTTGAAAAGTTGACTCTTCTGGGGTGGGGGGGTGTCAGGGGGGAAACAAGGTCAAGTCTGATTATAATGTGGTTTTGCTGGAGTGTATTGTTTTCAGAAGAGGGAAAAATTACTATGTATGAATATGCAGAGAGTGAAAAATGAAAAAAAGATGTTAGTTTTATTTCAAGCCAAAGAGATTCAGCCCACAATCCCAATTACATATACGCTTCTAGGGGCAGAAGGAATAACTACGTGTCTTTGAAATGCTCCAACATCAACTCCAAAAACATTGACTGTTTTTAGTTTGTTTTAAGCTGTCATGATCTGAATAGTGAGGGGTGGCGGGGTCTAAACGCTACACAGGTTAGTAAAACAAAGTTATTTATTTAAAAATGAGTGATCAATTTTCGCTGTGTCCTACTGATTCAGGAGCAAAGTGAAGAATTTTTCCCTTTGGACTTATCTCCTTTTATTTATTCCCTACTATAAGGGGATTTTTTCCCCCAAACAATTAAACATGTGTCTCTCTTCTCTAGAGATTCAAACTGGAACATTTTTTTTTTCCCCAAAAAGCAGTGAAGCTATATCTCCAAATAGTTACCAGGTTTTTTATGGTTCTGTTATCAATTAGCTGGAAGTGTTCACATCACTTTTGACAATAAATGCCAGCAGGAAGGTAGCTCTATTTTAATTATTTAGGATAGCAGCTCTTGACCCTCAAAGCATGTTAGAATCACCTGGAGCACTTCAACAAAATGGATGTCTGGGCCTTATTCCAGACCAGCTAAATCATCATCTCTAGACACGGAGCCCATCCTGGTATTTTGTTTTTAAACTCACAGCTGAATCTAATGGGAACCTGGACTAAGAACTCCTTCTGCCACTTCTTTGTGGCTGAGGATCAAATTTTGTACAAAAGGATTTCTATCAGGACACAAAGAAAGAATTAAAGCTGAGGTACTCCTGCCTCTCTCCCTCGGAGGGAGAGATGAGCCCGTGAGCCCAGATGTAATATAAAAACAACAACAGAAGTCCCCTTACCAATCCCCACAGCTCTAGCTCTCTTTCTCCCTAATTAGTCTTTTTGATCCAAAAATGGAGCCTGGAACTTCGTAGCTTCAGTATCTGATTCTCAGAGATCCTGGCTCGCATGACTTGCTTGCTAGAAATGGTATTGTCCATCAGAGAATACAGGAATCCCAATGCGTATGCCCTTGCCGATTTCTGGAAACATTTTTAAAATACTTTTGAGATTCTAAGGACGAGTTCCCCACTAGTATTCATTTGATGGGCAGAGGAAATTCAGTTAACAGGAGTGTAGGGCAGGTTAGCACTGAGCCCAGCTAGGGCCCAACTCCCACAGCACAGAGCGATGGCTCTCCAATCTGACATTGTGACTCGGTACATCTGAGGAGAAACCCTAAGATGGGCATTTTTTTAATAGGAACCTCATAAGATTCTGCAACAGATGGTGTGCAGACCACCCAGGGAAACGTGGCCATAGACTATTATATGAAAAGCTTTCAAAGAAACCAGGACTATTTAGGTGGGGAAAGCTAAGCTGTCTTCAAATATTTAAAAGGTCGTCCTTTTTAAATAGATTTTTTTAAGCCCTCTTCTTTAAGACCTCAAGAGACAGAAAAATGAAATATGGGTGAAAATGTAGAAAAACTGATTTGGCTTCAATTTAGAGAAGAATTTCATAGCAATCGAATTGGATTGCCTTGGAAAGCAGTATTTCTAGATTTATCCTAGAATGACTGCCACTTAGAAAAGATATGATCAAGGGGATTCAAGTTTATGGTAGGTAGATGGTTCATGTCCCTTAAAATATGAATTCATTTAGAATAATAAAGCTCATCGCCATTCTAAATGCTTATCTCTACAGCAGGATAAGGAAAATACAGCTGGACATTTGTGTACCATATTAACTAACTCAATTTCCTAAACCACATCGTCACATCCTGAATATTTTATGCAAAGGAATCTTGAAACTAGCTTTTGAGTTAAGAAATTCTAACCTAAACAATTAATAGGGCTGCCAAAATAAAATGTTGATCAATCATTTATAGCTTTATAGTGTAGCATCTAAACTAATCTAATATAGGGATGGATACATAGAGGGATAGATAGGAAGACAGAGATAGAGTTAGGGAGGGACAGAGACAGAGATTCATTCACTTCTGGCTAAGACAGGCTAAGCACTCCCCACTCCATCTCTCTTTGAATGCAGCTTTAAAACCTGGAAAGAAGGTGCATGGAGTGGTTAGTTGAAGATTCTGAAGAGAATATAGCAGAAAGTGGATTGGATAAGACCAGAATTCAAAGTACCATCAAACAGACAGTTCACCAGTCTTACTCCCCTCTGGAGTTTCATAGCCTGAATTCAAGATAGCTCAAGAATTAGAAGCGGTCCTTGGCACAGACAGAAATCCAGGACAAGCATTCTAGTTCTGACACTAATGGGGCCAAGAGGGTCTCCTAATGCTCACGAAGAGTGTGGAAGTCCCATTTAATTTCTCCTTTTTATTTCCTTTTTCTTTTTCCTTTGCTCCTTTCTCTACTGCCTCAGTCAAGTGATCCTAGAGCAGTGGTGGCAATGGAAACAAGTAGATCCAGCAGAAGCCCATGACTTTGAGAAACGAAAACCTTCCCTTCCAAATAAAGGCATTATGGTTTCAAAATAAGGGGAGAAGGCCCAGTTACTTCCTCTTCTCCCCATTTCCCGCTCCGCCCTCCCTTGACACCAATGTGGGTGCAGCCAAGGAAAGTGTGCAGCACACCAGGATATATTAGAGCCCCAGCTTTATAGCCAAAGGACTGAAAAAGGGGAGTTAAAGGAAAGTATTGGGGGAGAAAGCAGAGAGGGAAGAGCTTGAGAAAGTAACTTCCTACAGTTGTATATGAACTCGTGCTTACCTGAGCTACATGTGCAGGGATCTGTATATGAACAGCACACACCAATATGAGAACTAAATGACAGGATAGGCCACCCACCCCCCAAATCCCAGACTGGCTGCATGTGGGACATGCAGCACAGAGATTTGAATAGCACTGCAGAGGGATTTGAGAACCAAAGAAGCACAACCCAACGAAGTCTGGTCGAAACCTGTGATTTGAACCCTATCAAGTTGATTGTTTCCAGAGCAAAAAATACCGACATCTCTGTAGGCTTTCAACTGGAGACAGAGATGCAAGGTAGTATTCAAAATGTCCACAATATAACTCGAAATTTCTCAGCAGACAGAGAATCTGGAAAATCCCAACTTGCATAGGAAAAGACAATCTGAGATGATAGAGGTTTTGGAATTATCTGACAGAAACTTTAAAGCAGTTGTATAAAATTCTCCAACAAGAAACAGCAACAGAAACACCCTTGACACAAATGGAAAGAAAGAAAATCTCAGCAAAGAAATAGAAGACATAAAGGAGAACTTAAATGAAAATTTTAGAACTGAAAAATATAAGAACTGAAATAAAAATCTTGTAGTTGGTCTCAATGACAGAATGGAAGTGGCACAGAGTCAGTAAACTTGAAGACTGAAGAACAGATACTCATTTTGGAAGGAAGGAAGGAAAGAAGTTGGGACGGAGAGAGGAGAGGGAGAGAGAAAGAGAAAGAAAGGAAAGAAGAGGGGGAAGGCGAGGCAAGGGGAGGCAGAAAGGAAAAGAAAGAGAAAAAGAGAAAGAAAGAAAGAAAGAAAGAAAGAAAGAAAGAAAGAAAGAAAGAAAGAAAGAAAGCCAGCCAGCAGAGCATCAGGGAACTGTGGGCTAATACCAAATGGTCAAACACTTGTATCTTCATAGTGCCAGGAGAAAGACAAAAGTGCATGGCTGGAAAACAATTTTGAAGGAATAATGGCTGAAAACTTTCCAAATTTGATGAAAGACTACCTACAAAAGATCCTGCCTGTAACCTTGGGTGGAGCAGAGGACAAAGGGACAAAAAGAAATGGGGACTAGCCCAGCTCTCTTGGAACCACAGCTGCTGGAAGCAGAGAAAGATACCCCGCCCTCGCCTCGTTTACAGTTAGTTTGTCTCCTCTACATTTCCGTAGCTGCAACTCCATTGCTGCCCCTGGATTGGCTGGAGCTGGCGCAGGTGGGGGGTGGGCAGCTCACTATTTCTCAGGGTTTTAAGTTCCGGTTTCAGCTCTGCAAGCCAGACTTTTTCTGGCGCTTTTTCTGATCGGGCTGTGCTACTCACTTCCAGGGTTCTGGCTGTGTTAGGCCCAAGCCGTAGGATGCTACAGGGAAAAAAAGGAAAACTCACTCAATATGAGAAGTCTGCTCTTCTCCCGGGGCCTCTTGGTACTGGGTTTACCTGGGCCCACAAGTAACTGCCCCTGGGTGCTCTCCACCTCTCATCGTGGCTGCCCATCACAGAGATAAGAACTGCTTGCTCTAGTTCTGGGACCTCATCCTTCCAGAACTGCAACAAAGGATACCCCCCCCCAAAAAAAAGTGTTTGGGGAAAATTGTGAAATATTACAAAATGTTACTTTTTGAATTTTTGGATAACATTTTCATGGATGAATGCAAAATAAGTCACTTTTGGTTTTCTGTTTATAGATTATTCAAAAGATTCTAATTCCTTTAATTACATTCCTGGTTACTTCCCCATCACACTGCCAATGCGTATTGAAGAACTAAAAGGATATTTTAAATGTGTCCAAGAAAATCATCTTTGAGAAAGTTAAAGCGTTTGTCTCTAAATATATAGACTTTATGGATTGAAATAATCATGATTTTGAACTATTCTGCCACTGATTACTATCATTAGTACAAATAGTGGGAAGGTGGCTATATATTGTAACATACAGTCTTCCATGTTAATCATACATTCTTTATTATTTATTCAGCAGATAACTTACTGAGAGCTCATCTTGTTCTGGCTTTGACAGTGGGGCAATGAACAAATTGGGTAAGGTCCTGCCTTCATCCTATCAGTGTGGATATTTGAATAAAATCCCATAGGTGAGCTAACAAGCCCAACTGTTCAGTAGTGTTGTTTTGAATATGTAGATATTTTTTTCTTAATTATTCTGCAGGTAGAGTTTGCCTGTGGTGATCTTTACAGCAGGATGGAGACCGGACCAATCAGGTTTCTTTTCAAATACACTTTACATGGAAAAGTTTGGGGTCATTATACACTTCATGTTCAACTAAGTAATATTAAACATAACAACATGGTTTAGGTATGAATAACCCTGCTCACTGTGAAATTCTTACCTTGAAATATTTTGCAAATTTTTAAAATTTGGGCAAATATGTCAGCTTTACAAAAGGAAAAAAAAAAAAGCCACACCTTGAGTCCAGTCTTGTTTTTACTGATTCATGCTTTCGCAGCTGAAGTTAATCACTATACCTTTTATTTTCTTAAGCGACTTTTTAACTTTAAGAGATTACATGACTTGATTTAGCACGGTTTTATCTTTTCCCAGGTGGTTTATTAAATGTCACAGTTAACCTCAGGCTTGAAAAATAAAGCTACATTCTTAAAGAAAATAAATTTTTGTTTCTTCATTTTATATCATTTTGGGTAAATTGAAACAAAAGGGCACTTGCTACAAATTCATTAGCTCATGAACTTGGGGGATTTTGTTCACTTAGTATTTTGTACTTCAGCTCTGTGTTAGAAGTCAGTATATTTACAGGTTGGACACTAGTCTTCAATTATCTCCTCTTCTTCTCTTTTTGCCTTCATCTTTCATGTTTTCCTCCATCATACCCATTCTGACCCACCTTTGGTCAATTATCATCTTCCAGAATGTTTTCACCTGGTACTGAGCGTATGAGCATGCCATCACTTCTCAAATATATCCAGGTGTGGTTTGCAGCCAAGTTTGACAGAGACTAAGGCAATTCTATCATCACTATCACATGCGGTGTGCGTCTGTTTATGTGAGTCCAAGAATGCAAATAACCTTCACTTGGCAGAAACACATTCAACTCATTATAGCTGGTGGAAACTACAAAAATTTCACTGAGTTCCAAAACTCATATAACCTCTCAGTTTGTTTTGAGGCATTTTTCCCTAACATTGGTTAAATAGCTATCATTTTTAACATTTGCAATCCTCCCACCCCCCAAGGGAGGATAGTACTATTGTAATTATACTACATTCTTCTGAGGTTCCATAACGAGCTATTATTTTGCTAATGGAATATTCAAGTAGTCTGTAGTAATTTATCAAATAGTCCTAAATCCCATTTTCTCAGTGTGAATCTTTTTGTTCACAGGTAAATTGATGTGTGTGGGGTTATCAAGGCTTTTTTGTAATTCAAATTATTCATTTCACCTCCCTTCATAAAAAAAATACATTCAATCTTAGAAGAGTTTTTAGAAATATTTAGAATTAAAATTGTATGGAATTCATGTAAGTGGGTTTTTTTGCATTTTAATTGTTTTATTTTTATTTTTTTTTGCATTTTGATAGCTATTTTTGAAAATGTATCCAAATTGAGGGGGGCAGGCAAAAAATATAATTCAGCTTCTTTCACACTACAGTCTGTTCTTTGTCTGTTTAACTGCTAGCGGGAGAGCACTATTTTAAATGAGATCCAGTGACAGGAAACCATCTCAGCTCAAGCTCTCCCACTTCCCTTCACCCTGAAAGACAAGAATTTAAACTGGTGCAGTTCTCATGGATATGGACCCCACTCTTCAACACAGACCTCTTAAACGTATAATGAATCGTGCACATATTGATGAATATATAAGAGCCCTTTAGCAAGAAAACTATGCCAACAGACCCAAGTTGGAAAAAGGGTTTTAAACTATTTAAACAACAGTAACGACAAAAGCAAACAAATGCAAATTACTTGTAAAATTAACGAAGCAACTGCCTTGAAGGGTGCCAGTTCTTGTCAAGATGGTAAACTGGCTTGTACTGCTGGCTCGGTTTCCTCAAATCAACCTTAAGGTTTATTTTGTCATATTGTCACTACAGGAAAATGTCTCTGAGAAGCTAACCAAAATAACTAACAGAAGGCCCTGAGAAGGCTGAGGGCTGTCTGAAATCGCTGCATGTGGAAAGGGTCAGGGCTTGTGTCCTCCCTCAAGATTTGTATCCTATGGATGTGCTCTAAACATGACCTTGGGAAGACGACGTGGAGACAAGCCTTTCAAATTTGATATTTGCCTTTCCCCTCTGTGGTCTGTGGACAAGCTCACCTGCCCATTCACTAGAAGTCTGCTACCGCAGCTCAGATCACTAACGCAGCGTCCCTGAGATAATATTGAGGCAGCACAGAGGCCTTGCCTGAGTGATGAATTGTCAAAAATAGGTGAAGATTGACCAACTGCCCTTGAACATTCACTGTCCCCCGTCCTCTGCCTTGATATTCATTTGCTGATGAATATCAACCTAGACAGACAGCCTCCTCCCATTACTGTGTTACCATTAAAAATGAGCCATGAATCACTGACAGCATGAAACTCCAGTGAGTGACAGTTTAGTCTGGACTCCATGGGGTTCTGTGATTCCTGGACACTCTGCCCAAGGGCTTACCCCTCCTCTATTTTTAAATTCCCCACAATTCATGTAGACTGGAGCCTGACCTTTGGCCCTTGCCCCAAACACATTTCCAGAAATTCAGGATCATCTTTTCTTTTCAGGGGTCCTGCTGAAACAGAGTATCTGATGTACCAGGAAAACAGGAAGTCACCAAAATAACTAGATGTCAAAACCTACAATTACCTAAAAGAGAAAGTACAGACTGGGCAACGTATGCCATCTTAAGCAAAAATATTGGAACTGACACATTAAGAATTTAAAATAGTATGATCAATATAGAGATATTAGACAATATTAGCCATATAAAACAAGAAAAATGAACCACAACCAAGTTCCAAGTGTAAATACGATGTATAAAAATGTGGGCATTTTTCTCAGAATTAAAGAAACATGAAAGATTTTGCATTTAGAAAGACAGCTGAGTACCAAATAGGATTGTTAATGAAAAACCTACACCTAGACAGAGTATAATTAAAGAATATAAAAGACAGAGAAAATCTGAACACTACCAAATAGAAAACAAAGGAAGGAACTAACACCCCAACTGAAAACAGCTTTAGAGGAGATATTCAAATTAGAAAAGAACACATCCAGAATATGAGGGAAGAAATAGGGTGAGTAGAATGATCAAATATTGTGGTTAATAGTAATTGTGGGCAAAACCTGAGGCAGAATCTAGAGCAAATGAAGAAGTATATATACTATAACCCAGAACTGAAAGTTGACATGACGCAATTTGATGAGGTAGCAAACCTGAGTAGTGAGACTGAATAAGATATTTGTCTTGCGAAGGAAAATGTCCCTTCGGAAAGTTACATTCATCACTTGTTTTGTTAGAAGAGAAATACATAAAATTCTTAAAACATATATACCTAAATGCATATAGATGTGTGTATGTATATATAATACAACTTTAAAAATTTGCTACAAGAATATAATCATGATTACAGGTCTTTGGGGAGGACACTGCCATAATAACAACAACAACAAAATACCATGTATACATTTTAAACAGCAGAACAAATTACAATCTATCAAATAGAAAACATAAGCAAAGAAAAAATGTAAAGTTTACATGAAAAATAAGTACTAATATAATGGCAGGCATATATATCTAGTAATTATAGTTATCTATAAAAGTGAGCTAAACAGGAGTTAAAAGATATAGACTCTAATAATGCATGCAAAAAACAAAGATTCAAAAATATGTTGTATAAAAGAAAAAAAAAAGATTTATCAAGCAAATATGAACCAAAAGAGAACTGACATAGTAATCTTATTCCCTGACAAATATAATTTAATGTCAAGAAGGATGTTATCAACCCATAAAAGAAACACCAGAACAAGATGATATATTTATCATAAGCCACATCCATCCATTTGCATACTGTCTATTGCTTCTTCCTCACAACAGTGGCACAAATGACTTGCAAACTCTAATGTATTTTCTCTGTGGTCTTTCACAGAAAACGTTTATTTACTCTTAATATATATAGCTGAGTACTCCACGGAGAGAAAGAGAGTGGAGCAAAAATAATATTTTAAGAGAACCAGAAATACATAAATGACAGAACTGGTAAAGAACAACATTAAAAAAGCTATTATGTCTGTATTCCATAGGTTCAAGAAGTTAAAGGAAAGACTGAACCTGTAAAATGGAGACACAAGATAGATTTTTAAAAAACTAAATTGAATTTACACTGATAAAGACTATAATATCTGAGATGAAAAAAAATCACTGGATGGGATTCATGGTTGATTAGACATTGCAGAAGAAGAGATTAGTGAAAATGAAGACATATCAATTAAAAGTACTTATTTTAAAAAAATGTAGAGGATTAAAGGCTAAAGAAATATGGCCACAGAATCAGTGAGCACTAGGGAAAATAAACACATGATTCGAGTTGCTAAGAGACAGAAAACCAGGAGTACAGAGAATATTTGAAGAAATAACAGGCACAGTTTTTCTGAATTTACTGAAAACCATATATCCCAAGATCCAAAAAACTCAATAAGCTTCAAGTGCAAGTGATATGAAAAAGACTTCACCAAGTCACATCAGAATCAAATGCTTACAATTATTGATACAGAAAATCTTAAAGCAGCCAGAGGTAGATAAAAGTACATTCCATTTAAAGGAACAATGTGTCACAGCAGATTTCTCATTGGATATAATGCAAGCCAGAAGTACTAAAAGAAAAACTATCCACCTACAATGATTTACCCATTGACAATATCTTTCAAAAACAAATACTAAATAAAGACTTTTCAAATATATAAAACCTGTGGGCCATAAAGAGCTTTGGGACTAATAACTATGTAGGTACATATAAAGTTTTTGTAAGAAAGTTATTCAAATATCTTTAAAAAAGGGTCTGCTCTTTAAAGCGAAATTAATAACTGTGTAATATGGTTTATAACATATGTCCAAGCAAAATATATAGTTGCAATAGCTCAAAAGCTCAGAGCAGAAAAATGGAAATACTTCATTTTAAGTTTCTTACAGTGTACGTGAATTTGTGTCATATCACTTAAAGGTGGACTCTGATAGTTAAAGATGTATACTTATAGACCCTAAAGTAAGCACTAAAACAGTTATAACTAATGCTCCATTGAACAAAAGAAATAATATGAAATCATAATTAATACCCAATTAAAATGAAGGCAGAAAAGAAAAAAAAAGGAGGAAAGGGAAAATGGGACAAATAGAAATCAAATGGCAGGATAATAGATTGCCAACAATCATATCAAATATAAATGATCTAAACCCCAGTTAAAACGTAGGGATTGTATTGTATAAATTTATATAATTAATACATATATATGTATATATGGGGGGGACACAAAATACATTTATAGGTTGCCTGAAAGAAATCCGTTCTATAAAGAAGTGTTAAAAGCAGAAAGATAGGAAAAGTAGTGATATATATGAAATGTACGAAAATAAATGATCAACATATGAAAATATGTTTTTCTCTTAAACATGAACAAAAACTTGGCTAGAAATGGAACTCTTTCATGTATGTTATAGCTGTGTTCTGTATGAACTGCTGACCTGGAATTAGTTTAGAGATCATATATTTGCTTGCTGATGTGTTTTTCTTGGCTTGTAGAGTATTAACAGAAAATGGGAATTTGTTAATGACTTTATTTTTTTTATTTTTTTATTTTTTTAAAGATTTTTTAATTTCTTTATTCGACAGAGATAGAAACAGCCAGTGAGAGAGGGAACACAAGCAGGGGGAGTGGGAGAGGAAGAAGCAGGCTCACAGAGGAAGAGCCTGATGTGGGGCTCGATCCCATAACGCCGGGATCACGCCCTGAGCCGAAGGCAGACGCCTAACCGCTGTGCCACCCAGGCGCCCCCGTTAATGACTTTAAAAAAACTGGAAATTTCACATAAAAATTCATAATCCTTGCTTTCCAAGAAAGGCTCGAACAGTTGGCAGCCCTGGAGAGCATTCTCACCTAGCAATACAGAACTAGAGTCCAATGGTTACTTTTCCCCCTGCGCTCTTAAATTCACCATACTTCGTGCACTGCTTTATGCATTTGCATTACCTGTCTGACTTCTGTTAGTAATTAAATAATTGCGATTGTGAGCCCTGACTTTGCTTGATGGGTTTCTAGAATTTTGTGTTACTGGAAACACCGTGAAACAATTCTGGCTTTGTTGTTTTGTTTGTTGTGACTTCTTTTTTTCATGCTTTGCCTGGATTAAGGTTTCTTTAAAAGTTGAAACCACAAATATACAAAAAAGAAACTGAAACTATATAAACCTATGTCTAATTGTTTTTCTCCATTTACTTGTCTGGTACTTAATTTGTTTTACATACTGAAGTATTTAGTTTAGTAAGTTTGGCTTCCATTATAATTTATTACTTTTATTTCTTTATGATGACACCAGTTAGACATATGTTGATGATGTCTCTATGACTTTAATATCTATCATTTTTTCTATCACCGTTTCTGTTGTAGGAAAGCTATTAGGGTTCGAAGCGATGGCCAAGAAAGAATTCTTGAGAATTCTGCCTGTTTTAAGGACTTGTTGATTTGCTGTAGGTAGCAAGGAAATTAAATAATTTTTCTTCTGCCTTTGTTTTCCACATCAGTCTCCACTTCCTTGTTTTTTTTCCTTCTGGGTTCTAAGACACTTAAGATTTTACTCCTCATTTAAAGCTCAATTTTCCATAATGTTGATATAGTTTATTGTTTCTAATAATTTTAATTCTGTAATTACATTTTAGTTTTTGAACATATTAATAATTTTTGAGCACTTAACTATATGCCAAACACCATTCAAACATTTTGAATATATTATTTCAATGATTTTTCCCAAAAATCTTATGAAAAATGTACTATTATCATCCCTTCTAAAGGTGAAAATAATGAGGCTTTCAAAGATCAAGTAACTTTTTAAAGATAAAAGAGGTAGAAAATAGTGGAACCAGGATGTAAAATTAGGCTTTTTTTTTTCTTAATCCAAAACCCATGCTCTTATTTAATGAACTGCACGGCAAGCTTTCTTTATCTCTAAATGGTGAAATAAATATTTCAACATCTGGATCTAAAAGGTTATCCACACCCATGTTGGCCTCAGTAGTGTTTCACTCCCTAGGAATATTGGGCAGAGATGCAGTAAAGACTGAAGTAGGGCCAAAGGGGAGAACAATGTGTTTGGATTCCACATGGAGAAGCTTTCACAAAACAGAAAGGTGCACCTGTGTGCCTCCATGAGGTGTTGTAGATGGAAAATCCCTCCCTGTATTAACCCACCTGGCTTTGTCATTCTGCCCCCAGGCTAAAGCTTTCCCTGCTTGACTCTCCAGCTTGTTTGCCTGACACATTTTTGACCAATACTGCTAGTTTCCACTGCTGTTGAAATGGCATCTTTTTTCCTGTTTTCATGAGCATTGTAATGGGAAGACTGCAGAGGGAGAATGGGGAACTGCTGACTGACAGAGTAGCCAGAATGCCCTCTTTTCATAATTAAGGAAGATGAAGCTAGTAATTGTGTTTGCCCTCCTGTGCCTAAAACCCAGTGTGTGCCAACAGTCTTCTTTAAACCATACACACGGACAAAGTACCTGTTGACTATAACTTCAGCTGGTCTTTGAAGCGCCAATTTCTGTTTACTACTACTATCTTTTCCATTTTCTTATCTCAGAAGTATTGTACAGGAAAAGGCATATATAAGTTTACAAATTACCTACATTATATCGAGATGCTATTTGTATTTTTTCCTTAAAAATATTCACTTTTTTTTAAAGATTTTATTTTTATTTGAGAGACAGAGTGTGTGTGAGCACAAGCAGGGGGAGGGGAAAGGGCAGGGCTGGAAGATGACTTCCTGCTGAGCAGGGAGCCAGATGCAGGGCTCAGTCCCAGGACCCTGGGATCACGACCTGAGCCCAAGGTTTAACTGACTGAGCCACCCAGGCACCCCAATATTCACTTTTTTTCAACATCTTTAAGACCAAGTATAATTCTGATGTGATAACTTTAACTGATATCTTTTCCATAGTCAAGATTTCATGACTTCCAACCTTCCAAATTCTATTTCATGTCCATTAACGCATGTTAGTTTAATGAATGGCCTTTGTGGAAGTGACAAGAGCTAAACTCCACAATCTGTTAAAAATCCATTCTACCGTGGGCTAGTTCTTCATTACATGACTTAGGGAGGGTAGAACAAGTAGGAGCCGAAAAGGACAGAGTGTGAAATTTAGGCAAAAATTGTGGGCCAAAGCTTGAAATTAAAATTCCAACTAAAGCTTGGTTTAAGAAAACAAAAACAAACTGACCGTGGAATGGGACTCTGTGTGTGTGTGTGTGTGTGTGTGTGTGTGTGTGTGTGTTCACTGTGGCCCATGAACATACTATGAATTAGCTCATTGGCCATGACTGCAGTATTTCTTAGGGAAAGAATGGGTAGCTTGTTAGCATGATCTCATCCATCCTCAAGGAGAGGAGGTTGCTTATGTGCAAAGGCTTTTAACAATAATAATTCTGAAGAGAGGAAGTGTTGCCCAATGCTTACAGTCAACTGCTTGAATTCTATTTCTGGATCCATCAGCTTTTTTTTAAGGAGGTTTTTGACAGGTCACATTTTCTTAGGACTACTGTTTCTATATCTGCCTTTGATTGGCATAGTAAGATTTTCCATTTTATTACTTCATGGCTATTTTGTGAGTTTTAAAAACCTTAGGTAGTAATCTGCAAAAATGCTTTAGAGTCACTGGAGAGCCTCCAAACAAAGGAGGAAGTGCTACTTCTCTGGAGAAAATGTAATATCTTTTCATAGCAAGTGTTGTGTGGTCTTTCTTTCTTTCCGGTTTTTTTTTTTTTTCCTTTTAATGGAAAGGCTCAGCAGTGCCAAGTAAATTCTATAAACTTTCTTTCCAAAATTGCCACTTAGCAGCACCTTACCAGAAGCTATAGGCATTTTACATGACCTCATTATTAGATACATTTTGTGGCAAATACATTTTCTCATTTTCTTACTATGTTTCAAAGGAAAAAAAATCACTGGGGGGGGGTCAGAAATTTAGGAAACATTTCTGGAGCAATGGTTGTCGTGTATTTTGAAAATATACTTGTGAGAACAAGCCACTCTTTCTTATAAGATGCCCTGGGTAGGTAAGTGAGCAGAAGCCCATGATTACATTGTTTATATGTTTGGGACCAAAGAGGAAGCATAGGTGTTCGAGACTTAGCTTTAGGAAAAATGACTGCGCTAATGGGTTTGCAAGTATCTAGAAGCCAAATATGTACATTCGTCTGTCAATTCATAAGAAAAACCTAAATTTGCAACATGGTCAACCATTTAAAAGAGCACATTCATCTGTGTAGTTTCACAAAAACTGTGAGGGAGAACAATGGCTCCTTTCAGGATGAGAAAACTCACATGTGGGGTTACTAATGGATTTGTCCAAGGTTGCCCAGCCAGAGAGCTAGTACTCTAGTCCAATGTTTTGATTCTTCAGAATAATAATTAATGCTCTACCCTTGATTCACAACGAGGGAATGGAGGGGGGCAGTTCTCACACATTTCATGTTCCCTACCCAGCTCATCAGCAAACTTGGTCAAGCAATGTCCCATCGGTGGAGAATCACTGACCAAGTCAGCTGTCATGATGCCTGGCTTCCCTCCAATGTATTAGGACAGAACAGAACTTGCCAAGCACAGAATATGACTTCTTTGTAGATGTTTTTCTTTTCTTTTTATGTAAATGATGAAATTATATCATGAACATAAAATACTTATCTTCATTTTCTCAAGCAAGCATTTTAATGTGCCCAGATACTTGTGACAATGTTTAGCCCCACTCAGAGTTGAAATTTGGCTGCTGTTTTTATGGCCTGATAATAGCCCTAGCCATCCTCCATGCCTGTACCTAAAACTAACATTCCCCAGGCCTAATTCCTTTCACTGCTGGTGCCTGAGTTTTTTACTAATATACATTTTAACTGAAAACACATGACATCGGAGAGATTAAAACCTTTCTAAAACATAACCAAGACACATTTCGTACTTGATTTTCCTCTGGACCTTATTCCAATGAGCTTTTCATGAGGTTGCAAATGTTAAACTTCACACTGGCATCTATGTTTTGGCATAAATTGGGAGACAGAAATAAAATGGGCTCCTTTTCTCGTGAAAATCTCCTATCAGGCCTCAGAAAAAGAAACGGGGAACTGTTTCAAGAGGGACAGACCTTAATTTTGTTGCAAATCCTTTTCTGCCTTCCGGACTTCGATATCAATATGTCACACTCAATTATTTCATTAAGTACTTCATCTCCTCTGTAACCTGCTTGTCTTTGAGGACAAACTTTAGATCTGCCGTGTACACGTCTGCAATATTTCCACTCAAAGGACACCTGCTGACTCTTAACCGGAAAGCTGATGTGCATTCTTTTCCTCTCCCCTTCATAAATATATATTGCGATTGCCACTGTTATTAAAAAAAAAAATTATCCTTTGGTCCTTAGTGATCTACCGTGCTCTACTCTCCCTTCATTCTTAAGCTGACCTTGCTCTCTCAGAAAGACAAGAAGACAACCTTAAGTGACAACGAGACAAATTTCATTTTGTTGGGAACTGCCTTTTCAATTATTTCTCTCTTCTCGATTTCTCCTTGCTGGCCTGGTCCAAGCTGTTGCTTTGACAGGGGTCTCTAACCTCTAAATTAAAATATGCAAATTGTTATGTTTCCTGCACTAGGACCAGTACAGCCTATGCATTGTAATTGCAAAGGATTGCTCAGTTCTGTTTGCCACCAGAAGAATGTAGTTACCTACTTCTGCCATTTCCTGTTATGAGAAAAATACTACCCTGCAGATGGATACATTAGAAACAATACATTTATGCATCAGTATATTCCTATTTTAAAAAGAAAAGCTTATTCTCTGTGACCCACATTTTGCCACAAGGAAAATATGTCCAAATATATCCAAAGACTTTCACAGACTTGGTGGATATATTTTAAATGTTTCAATAGTGAGACTTAGTCTACCTTAATCTGAAACCTAACTACGCTTTTAAGTACTTTATTTTTATTTAATAGACTTGAAATGCAGACCCCTTACCGCAGGTTGATTTTTCTTTAGATTCCTCTGCTGGTACATTCTTGGGATTGGGAATACTTCTCTAGTCGCCTGATCAATCAGTACTGTTCCAGGCTGATAAGCATATCATTTTCAAGGCCATCCTACATACTGTTTGCCTGTATGTACGGATACAGTATTTTCCTAATATATTTTAAAAGCTCTGTTTCTCAATCCCATGATAAAATCAGCTTTATAAATACCCACTGTGATGATAAATGGTATTTACAAGAATTGCTTAAGGCCTATCTCTATGAGGCTGTCATACTTGCCACAGCTCTCAAAAATTTCCAAGTGATCACGGAATTTCCTGAGCCTTGTGATTCTTTCCAAGTAGTCTTGGGATTTTTGGGGTGAAAGCCTATTTGGAAACCACTGAATGAGAATCAGCTATGTATAAGAGAAACAGCGATAGTAAATAAAACTACTAGAAAATCCCAAGGTTATTTATTGGTTTGGGATAGATTTGATATTTTCTATTCACTTTTTCCATCAAAATTTGATTGTGTCATATTGGGTTAAAGTGAAATTTAAATACTTATACATTTGTTGAAAGGAGGAAAGCATATCAACTAATCAGAAGAAACCCATATCGAGTTTAAAATTTTACACAAAGTAAACCACAAGGAGAGAGACGAACTCTAAATTCAATGTAAAGACATCACATGCCAAGTCCCATCTCTGTTGGTAAGGAATAATATAGACACTGGGTAAATAACTGGTCTAGACCTTATTTTCCAGGTGAATTAAATTCCACATTCCACATCAGTGAACTTTAGAGTTGAGAGGACTCTGATCACCTCGTCTACCCCTTGGTTTAAATAGGGTAACAGGATAAGTTATGTGACAAGTAGCATATCATCAGCTTATAGAAAGGCAAGTCTAGAATCCAAGTCATTTGTTCTTTCATTGAATGAGCACTGCACTGAGGAGTGACAGGGTTGGAGAAATCATTTGAGGCTATGTGGAGATGGGAGGTGTGCAAGGGATAAGATAATTATTGACTCTTACCCCAGTCCAAGGTCATTTGAAAATGGGCAGGGTCTCACCAATCTTCTCTCAACTCCCGAATGCTGTGGAGTGAGGACCTAGTTCTAGTACAGATTCCCTGCTCTCATTGAGTTGGTCTTCCTCTCCAAGAGACTGTGAAAAGTCATCTCCCAATTACTGTGTTTCACAAGATGGCAAGTGGTTGTTAGATCTTAACAAGAAGGGGGAAAATCATCCAAAAAAAGAATCAATAAGGAAACAGTACACTTAAATAACACTATAGACCAGATGGACCTAACAGATATATCATGAACATTCTATCCAACAACAGCAGAATACCCCTACTTCTGTAGTGCACACGGAACATAGTCTAGCACAGATCTGAAGTCAGGCCACAAAACAAGTCTTAGCAAATTAATAATATTGAACTCATTGCAAGAAAATCTTTTCTAGCATAATAGTAAGATACTAGAAATCAGTAATAGGAGGAAAACTAGAAAACTCACAAATACGTGGAAATTAAACACCACTCTCCTGAACAGCCAATGGATCAAAGAAGAGATTATAAGGTGAATAAAAAAGTATTTTGAGACAAACGAAAATGGAAATACAGTATACCAAAATTTATGTGGTGCAGCAAAAACAATAGAAAAAAGGAGGTGTATGGCTCTACATGCGTACGTCAAGAACATAGACCTCAAGTAACCAACCTAACATTGCACGTAAAGGGACTAGAAAAATAGCAAACTAAGCCCAAAGTTAGAAGAAGGAAAACAATATAATAATTAAGGCAGAAACAAATGAAATCGAGAACAGAAAAACAACAGAAAAGATTAACAAAACTCGGAGTTGATTCTTTGAAAAGAAAAAAAAATTGAAAAACCTTTAGCTAGACTGACCAAAAGAAAAAAAAAAAAAAAAAGAGAGGGAGATGATCCAATTTAATAAAATTATAAGTGAAAGAGGAGACATTACAACTGATAACACAGAAATACAAAGGATCGTAAGAGAATTAAACCTCTACACACTAACAAACAGGACAACCTAGAAGAAATGGAGAAATTCCTAGAAATATACAACCTATCAAGTCTAGAACGGGAAGAAATCGGAAATCTGAACAGGCCAGTAATGAGTAATGAGATTGAATGACTGAATCAATAATTAAAAATTTCACCCAAAACAAAAGCACTGCGCCAGATGGCTTCACCAGTGAATTCTACCAAACGTTTAAAAAACAATGAATGCCATTTCTTCTCAAACTCTTCAAAAAAATGAAGAGGAGGGATCACTTCCGAAGTCAATTTACCAAAGCCAGATAAGGACAGTATAAGAAAGGAAAACTGTTGGGCAATATCCCTGATGAATATAGATGTAAACATTTTGAACAGATAGTAGCAAACCAAATTCAGCAGCACAGGATAGGAGAATTAGGGGAGAAAAATGATTTAGGTTCGTGGAATCTTGCTAAGATGATCATGTTTAGAAAAAGGAAAAATATCACTATCATTGTGCATAGAAGTGCTATCAATATTTCTTACTGTACTTTATTGGCCTTATTTAGTCCAACAGAGATATCTTCAGACGCTACCACTATCAAATATGAGCTTGATAATGGCTGAGATGTCACAAAAACTTTCTGGTGATAGTTTCTCCATGAGCAAGGTGCTGTGATTGTAAGCACCGATGTGTATGAGAAGAGGGCTCCACCAAAAGCAGGAAGGGAAGGCACACAGTGTGAGCATTTACAGTGTGGGGTATGTTGATCTTGCAACAATATTAGGATGGGCTGGCTTTGAGGAGTGCCATTTAAAAAATAATTTACGAGTAGAGTAAATGTGTACATAGTAGGAAATTATGTGCTAATATTATAGCCTAAGAAAAATTAAGCCATAAAATCCTCCCCAAAAGTCAGTTAGTATTACACCTGTCAAGAGAGTCTGTATTATGCAACCAACAGGCAAAGCAGGCATAATTAACAGACCTCAAGATGCAAAGTCTTTTGTATTTACCTTTTATCAGAGTCTATTTCTCTCTGATATACTAACGGTAGGCACATGAGTGGTTTCTTATTGGAGGATCTCCCACACAGTGGAAAAGAGAAATGGGAAGGATCCGTCCCTCCAGGAGGCATCCTGTCTCTTCTGCTGGATCTTGACCATCATCTAGTCACGTGGTTCTAAACTCTACGAGAAGCTAGAAAATATCGTTCCTATCTGGGTGACTGTGCATTCAGGGGAAACTGAGAAGTTTGTGCATTAGGTAAAGAAGAAGGGAAATTGCCACTTCACGTTCAACTGATTTTTATGGAATAAATGAATGCCATTTGTGTGACATTTGTTTAAAATCCAGAACGGTAATCTGGGTGAATTCCCCACTGAATCAGAATAGTGTTTCTAAGCTCGTATTACACAATTTTAACACATATTTGCGTTAAGTATCATTAATAGAATGTAACTCACAAATATTCTTTTTCTGATTACTGATATTTAGGTTCTCCTTTCTGCAGGACGACTCAATGTGGCTCTGTAAAATATGTCTGTGGTTAAGAGGCAACAAATAAGCACACCAAAGTTGGTCTGAAAATATTAAGGGAACTCTATATGCGTGCCTGTTCTGAGAAACGTAGTAGGGAAAAGAAACCAATATTCTATTACCTGTTCCTACCCGTGGAGCGCCTCCCTAATTCTCTTTTTACCTTTCCAGGCCAACTGACTTGCTCTCACTAAGACCACTTGGCACATCCTTATCTTCCCAGCATGTGAAGAAGAATGTCAACTCCAGCCACTATCCCACATTTCTGTCTACTTTCTGTAATATCTAGCAAAGTTGTGGTTGCGTAATTAATTCAGAGTAACGGTACTAATGATTAAATAACATGTACGATCCTCTTCAAGAAAAGTAGCAGTAAGTGATTTTGCTTTTCCCCCACCAAACCTTGTTTAAATTAGCTATGCTCGTTTTCTAGTGCGATAGTCGACCTTAACTGAAATTCAGTTTACTATATCTTAGTGATTACCTCCACATTATGCACTACTCTGCCAAGGGCTCTCAAATACGCTTATTTATATGCGGCCTTTGGGCTTCCCAAAACTATTATAAAAGCAAGCTGACCTAGAGACGCACGTGTTTTCTCTAAGGGACTGAAATGTCTGCTTCGTATAGGTAATATTAAGGGCAACAATTTATTTAAGTTTGAAGTAGAGAGAGCAAGTGAAATTGCATAGAAGATATTGATGTCAAAATTCAAAGGATCATAGAAATTAATAAAGGTAAAGACAGATAACATAAAAGTGGATCAAATTTTAATCTAAAAATATCCTATGCAATTTTAATTAACCTATTGTTTCTAATGCTAAAGTTAAATCATTTATAGATGCTGTTGGCATGTTTTAGAGACATTATTAGTTTCTCATGTTTCTTTTTCTCTATTCACATACTCAATCCACCCCATTGAAGTAATTAGCATAATCACCAACATTATAAGATCATTTTCCTCACTCCAAATAAATGACCATCAAACCCATGCCTTACTCTCTATATTCAGAAATGCTTAAATAGTTCATTATCACCCAAATGACTATGGGGAAATGCTGTGCATAAGATGAAAGGAATAATGACTCATGCCCCCCACAAAGAAGATGAAACTCTCCCACATAAGAATTAATTCACTGTAAGATATCTGAGTATCAGGATGATAATTGAAAGGACTAAAAATAAAATTGAATGCAATAGGTGATCTAAAGGTCATGGGACTTGTCACTAAACAATTAGATTTTTTTTTTAATTTCGATAGGTTTTATAAATATTATCATGGCTTTTACTCTGAATGTAGATTACTTTTAAATGGAGTTTTCTTGTATCTAAATGCATATCTAATGAAAATACTTCATATGCTGCAAGCTTTCCCCTCTATCACATCAAATTATAATGATAAAAAGCTAAAGGTCATGAGACTTATCACAAACAGAAGATTTTTTTTTTTTTAATTTTGGTAAGGTTAAGTCTTATAAATGTGACTATTGCTTCTGTCTGGAATTCAGAACAACTTTTAAATGGTATTTTATCTATCTAAATGTACATCAAATGAAAGTATTTTTATATGTTGTGTCTTTACATTTCTTACAGCAATCTTAAAAAGTATCTGAAACAATATAGCCATTTAATTATCCAACAACAATATCTTCTGTTGTTAACAGGTTCAATGGACTTTCAATTCTCAACCTATTGTATCTGAAACAAATGAGGAGAAATGAGGACAAATAATATCATCCTCATTTTTTTAAAGATTTGATTTATTTATTTGAGAGAAAGCAAGTGAGAGAGAGAGAGAGAGAGCGTATGTGCACAAGTAGGGGGAGGAACAGAGGGAGCCGGAGAAGCAGACTCCCCAGCTGAGCAGGGAGTCCAATGTGGGGCTTGATCCCAGGACCCTGGGATCATGACCTGAGCTGAAAGCAGATCCTTAAGTGACTGAGCCACCCCATCGTCCCTATTGTCTCCATTTATTAACAAATTTGCTCATAGGGATACATATTGATTTGCATGGCATCACACAATGGTTTAACAATACTGGTTAATAACAGAATTTAGATTTCTTAACCTTGAACCTAGTGCCCAGGTTTAAGCAAAAGTGTGAAGATAGGGGTTTACTCATAGTCTATTTTCTTTTTTGAGCACAACCCTTTTTTTTTCCAAATACCTTCTGTGTCCATGTTTGTCTCTAGTAAAGAGACAGTCTCTGAAAGTCTCTGGGAGTCCACCTCCAGACAGTTCGCCCAGGACTAACTCACATCTGTTAAGCTATAAGCCTCTTACAGTTGGTATCCATATGATAGGTCGGTGTCTATAGTGACAGGTGATAAAATATTTTGAAACTCACCCATGGTGCGCACCCTCTAAGCCAAGCCACTCCTTTCATAGGAGACATTCCTAACAGAACTCAATGGCAGAGGGGCGCCTGGGTGGCACCGCGGTTGGGCGTCTGCCTTCGGCTCAGGGCGTGATCCCTGCGTTGTGGGATCGAGCCCCCACATCAGGCTCTTCTGCTGTGAGCCTGCTTCTTCCTCTCTCACTCCCCCTGCTTGTGTTCCCTCTCTCNTGTCTCTATCTCTGTTGAATAAATAAATAAAATTAAAAAAAAAAAAAAAAAAAGAACTCAATGGCAGAGCTTTCTCTTCCTCTCCTGAGTGTCTGCTCCACTTCAAATTTTTACAGTCCCAGAGAATCTTAAACAAGATCAGGGTCCCTCTTCACTTTGGCCAATGTAAATTTCTGAGGTGAGTTTTTAACTTACCTTTAATGTCTGCAGTGGTGGCTGTCAGGGACTACTGTTCACTGTTCATGTCAATTTGGGCACTGAACATCTCTAGACATTGTCATGAAACTTCAAGTCATTATAGATATGCAAGGTTTTTGTGACAGTTTTCCCAGCTGATGGCTTTGAAGCATCTTGAAAAATGAAGGCTTCTTCCTAATTTGCAGAAATGGTCGATAAACATAATTTATTTCTAATTTCCAAATGGCCAATAAATACATCAAAACGCATTCAACATCATTTGTCATTAAAGAAAAGCAAGTGCAAAATATGATACTATTGAACATCGACAAAAATGGCTAAAATTAAAATAATTTAGAGCAAATTAGACTCACACGTGGTACACCTTCATGCAATTATTTCAATACATTCTTGGCAGTACCTAATAAATCTGGACCCACATATACCCGCTAATACCAATTGTGGATATATCCAACAGAAAGGCATATATATGGACTCTAACAGAACAGTAAAAATAAAAAAAAATCATAACACACTTCATTAAAAACAAACTCTGGGAATAAAAACAGTACCTACAGTAAATGGAGAAAAAAAATAGTGATAACGGGCAATGGAATGCTATCTACCAAGAGAAAAGAGCAAATATTGCTGCATGCAGAAAATATGGATAAATATTGAGAAGGCCAGTCATAAAAGAGCTAATACTACATTATTTCACTTATATGAAGTAAAAGCAGACAAGTGAATCTACGCTTGCCTTTGAAGTTGAATGACCAGGCTCTTGATCTGAAAGGTGGTTAGATATGGATATTTGCTTTATAAAAGCTGACTGGCTACCTAGTCATAAGGTAGCAGTGGGATGCCGCGTATTTCGTTTTGTTTAAAAAAAAAAAAAAAAAAGAAGGAAGTCCACATCCGAAACAGAGATTGATCTCTCAGAGTTAGATTCACATTACCCAGGTACACGAGAGTCAGATGGGCAAACAGAATGCCAATCTATTCATTTAAATTAGTAAATGTAGTGGTTTCGTAGACAATATTTGTGTCAATATAATCAACACATTTATGCCATGAAAACAACCCCCATGGAAAGCAATATTATGCAAATACATGAAGAATGACTGTCGACTAAGACATGTCCTTTCATTTCACAATGCACAGAACTTTCACCGTGCTAAGTATGGAGAGCAAATCTGTTCACTCAAGAGCTACTTAGTTCTTTCCAATGACACTGGCTGAATTTTGCTGCTCAAACACCCAAACATTTTATCAAGTTCATCTAACAGTTCTCCTATGGCTACAGACACAATTTTGACATACAAAGCAGTTTGCATGAAGAATTCCAAGCCACTTAGGAATAGTATGACTCTCAGAGAAAGTCAGGAATTGACACTATCTCATTTTGTAAGTGGTAAACTCAGGTGTAAAGACAATGGAACTTAATCCAATTCATGTTTATCTTGAGGCCACAGATAAAACCAGAAGAGTATTCAGGATGCCGGGCTTAGACTCAGAGGTGCTGCCCTCACTCATTCAAGAGCTATGTGTCCAGAAACGGCTTTGTGTGTGTGTGTGTGTGTGTGTGTGTGTGTGTGTCCAACTGTTGCCTTATGTGCTAGAGACCAAGCTGTCATTGGAAAAGCCTTTGCCCTCAGGGTGATTACATTCTGCACGGCAGACAGACAGATCATACATCTGCAGACAAATAAGAAAATTTCACTTAATGGTGCACGCTCTGAAGAAAACACAAACCAAGATTAGGGATAAGGGCTGATGGAGGCTGCACACACATCTGGATGTTCTCATGGAGGGGGGCCAAGAAGAGCTGCCCAGGCGAGGGGACAGAAAGTATAAAGACCCCGACGCAAGAACAAGGTTGGCACCTCTGAGGAACAGCAAGGGGCTCAGCATGGCTAGAGCTCATCGCAAGGAAGGGTGGGAGCAAATGAAGTGAGAGAGGCAGGCAGGGGCCAGATCGCGTTAGGCCTCCAAACCCATAAGGAGGGGCTTGGTTTTTAAGCCAAACGAGAAAACATTTATAGGGCTTTAAGCAAAACAAACATAATGCCGGTGCCGTGAAAAGAGTACTCTGGCACGTTGTGTAGAAACGTGCTTCCATATTGAGGAAATTTGGAAGTGAAATACCTTTTAAGCACCAGCACACTTCCTTTCCAATGGATAAAACATTCTCTAAAATGCCTTATAGTAACACCCAGCTCAGTGACTTCTCCTTTACATTTCTCACGCAGTTGATTTCTTAGAATTTTATGGTTGCTAACAGCACCCCTGCTTTCATGGAAATCTAAGGAATATCTGAAAGAAAGGACAGTCTTATCTAATGGGTGTCTAAAGAGAAATTTAATGATAGAGGGATAGCATATAACTTAACATCGTCAATGCATGATATAAAAAATAATTCCCTCAGTGGCCAAAATTTGTAGCAGCGTTTACGGCTGGCCTCCTCCACCGCTCCGCATACTTCTGGCTGAAGGAACATGGGAGCTTCTTGGATATGTTTTCTAGTTGGGTGGAGATTATCATCTCTAGTCCTCCCCAAACTTGAGAGCTTGTTTTCTGTATTAACCCAGATCTCTGCAAATAAAACGCACTGACGAGGTTGTCAGCTCGCTAATTACAGATGGCCTATCAGCTCTTCATGCATTTGCAACTATGAACTGTTACTTACCATCTTTGTTATCCCGAGATCCCCCGTTGCTCAGCTTGCCCTGGAAAACAAATACGGAGAGGCATGCTCAGGACATTATCTCCTACTTGGCTATCGCTAGAGTTCACCCTCAGGTGAACCACCAAGCACAAGGAAATGGGTCAGGGATGAATCCAATTCCATTAACATCTGAAAGTTTTCATCTGGTAGAACATACCGTCCTCCTCTCAGAGCAAAACAGATCCCTCCCCAAAAAAGTTATTAGTGAAAAGTCCAACCTGGGGTCCCCGTGGTGATACTTTTAATGCCATGAGCAGTGGATGAAGTGAGGTAACTAATAGACGGCCTGTTCACTGGGGAATGTATGTCAGCCCTTCTCAGGAAGCAGATGGAAATTTTAACCCACTCACATCTGATCTCAGTTTAGAGCTATCTTTCTTTCCTTCCAAAGAACGGAGACAGAATTTCAGGCGAGTTAAATCACTTGCCCGCAAACGAGAAGTTGAAAATGATGGGATGAATCATTTCTCTGACCTTCTGCCTGGATAGAGTTAACTGCCTACGTTGTTTGTCTTCCAAACCTAAATAATCAGGTTCTGGCACTTAACCTTCGGCTGGGAAGGGTTGTGGGATTCAAAGTGGAGATCTTGGAACGAGCCTGCATGCGTGTGAGGGCGCACGTGCGCGTGCACACACACACACACACACACACACACACACGCTGTAGGATAACCTTTGTTCCCTTTCTCAGATTCATTCTGGCTTCTCACTGAGTTCAGCCAACGGGAGGCTCTGGTAGAAAGGGCAGGAGCAGAGTGAGGTCAGGATGCATGTGTCCCAAGTTCTTCCCTACTGGCCCATTGGCTGGCAGTGGGTGTATTTCTCAATGAAATGCCAGAGCTCCATCTGGCTGCCCTCTCCTGCAGCTTGGGGTCTCTCCAGCTCTCTCGACCTGGCCATACCTCTGGTCAAGTAAGCACATTTATTTCTTCTCCTCTGAGTGTGCTGTGTCCTTCCTGCCCTGTTATGCCAGCCCTTACTTACAGAATTGGATTCCAAAAATCATACATGGCGGTGAAAATTCCTATGGCACATGTTTGTTATCATGGTGAAGATTATTTTACTATAGAAGATTAAGGGTACAATACAGTCGTCTAAGATATTTCATTAGAATAATTTGAAAAAAAAACAATTTTATGTAACTCTCAAAACAGTCAACTGGTGAAGATTTGCCTTAGCACGTATCAGCCCATAAATTAAGGTTAAACTTTTCAAGTAAATAGGAGATGAGAGCTAACATTTATTGTAAGTCCTCTGGGTACTAAGGAATTTACCTACTGTACTCTAATCTTATAACAACTATATATGAATTAGAGTTAGTAAAAATCAGGGCAAATATTGAAAAGCTAACCTCGCCCTGAGCTATTTCCACATTATTCATACTGCCACCATTCAAAGGTGTTATTGCTTATTTTCTATTTTTATTATTCGCTATTGAAGAGAGGAGAAGGCAGAATAAAGAGGAATTTATGAAAATTCAGCAAACACTGTAATCATTGATGCCTCAAAGCACTGCCTTTGGAGCTGCTGTGATCTGAATGTTGTGTTCCCTTAAAATGGATATGCTGATAGCCTAGCCCCCCCAAAGGTGATGCTGTTAGTAGGTGGGAGGTGCTCTTTATAAACCCTCAGGAGCAGGACTGGTGCTCTTTATAAAAGAGGCACCAGAGAGCTCCGCGGCCCCTCCCACCATGTGAGGACAAGAGAGGTCGGCCACCAGGAGAGGGTCCTCTGGCCTCTCTGATCTCAGACTGCCAGCCTCCAAAATTGCGAGAAATAAATCTCTGTTGCTCATAAGCCACCCGGCCTGTGGCATTTTGTTATCATGGCCTGAACGGATCAAGACAGAGGCAGCCGTCTCAATGCCAACCAGCTCCCTTGAATTTGGGTGTCAGCTCCTTGTCAGATTGCTCCTTCTCAAAGGTCGGGATTGGAGCCCTTCATGAGGCGGGGGAGCAGGAGGGGAGCTCACAGGCCGGTACAGGGGTCTGTCCACAGTCCTTCCAAACGAGAAACCGCTACCTCTTTATGCGGAAGCCACTGGTTCTCCGATCTGGGTGAAAATTAATATACTTCCTTATACACGTAGAAGGCAGAGTTCATGTAATATCTCAATAAAACCATGGATTTTGAACACCATTTCCCCTCTAGCGTATCCGCCTAAGTGCAAAACTCCAGCACAAATGCCTTTCCACATTTCCACATTCCCAGCTCTCCCCAAACTCATTAGTGAAGCAAGCCACTGACCCGCATCTCTCTTCCTTTGCTCTGTGACTGGGGGCAGGGGGGCACCGAGAATGTCCTGCGGGTTGGGTTCCTACAGCTCTTCTCTTCCTGCCGCTTTCTCCCTCCACTGTCTGACTTTCCTCTAGGTCTGTTCATGTAAAGGAAGCTCACCTGGTCCCTGCCCACCACAGAAGTTAGGCTGCCCCCATCTCCAGGACACCCTTTATCCCTCTGCAGCCATCTTCCTGGGCTTCTCCCCACAGCTCAGAGCACAGGGGTGGGTGGAGGTGAGGAAACCCTGTTACCCTTGGCCATTCCCTGAGCTTAACTGCAGAAGAGCCTATCCACTGCAGCCAGGCAGCGTGCCATCAGCATCCCCGGAGGATGCTGTCTGGGAGGCTCTGGCCTTTCCCATTGCCCTTTTAAGGATTCATTTCCCTTTCCTCTCAGATTTGCTGGTGCAACTAATCTCCAGATCTGTGTGTTCTCCTCTCCCTTTTCATGTCCCTATTTTTTCTTTCCCTTCCTTCTTTACTGTGTCTCCTTCCTTCCTTCCTTCCTTCCTTCCTTCCTCCCTCCCTCCCTCCCTCCCCACCCTTCTTCCTTCTTTTCTCTCCCTCCTCCATTCCAACGTTCATGCTTGCTCTTTTCTGGGCAAAATGGTACACAAAGAATGGTAAGCAAATTTTAAAAGGTGGTCATTAAGAGGTGAACCCCAACTGCTTAGAAGCCTGTAGTTGGGAATACTTATTTTTAAAGAGAGGATGCACTTAATATAAAGGGCCACGCCCATGCAGAAGGCATACTGAATTAAGGCACACCTTTCAATACTATAAATTAGATGAAATGTACTTAACTCCCCACATATAAAATAAAGAATGGCATAGATTGCATACAACTTTCGTCCACCTTCAGTCTCTATTTAATTTCCTCAAGAATTAGCCTTATCCATGCTGAAAAACAAATTAATTCTACACATCCTTGTCCACATGGGTATTTCCTTCAAAATCAAGGATCGCAAAGGCATGGCATGCCTTCCACACTTTCCCTCCAGTGCCCATGTTAGTCTTTGCTAATCAATCACTGCTATTTTTACACTTGGGCACAGAGGTAGCTTCTATTTTTCTCAAAACAGTATTCCAAGTTGATTCCACCCGTTTACAGAGCACATCACTGGAGGAGAAGTCTATTCCCATTCCTGTAAATAAACACCAGAGACTCACTGATCATCCACACCTGTGGCACTGAGGCTTGTTTTTTATACTCCTTAAAAATTACCAAAGTGTGCTACAATGATTGCACATTACATTAATAATCAGACACAGATGTACTTTTAATGAAGAAATCGACTACCCTATGTAATTTGAAGACAGAGGTGCCAACACGCAGATTTCCTTCTGACAAAACCAAAATAGAAAGTCATGCCAATTATCTGAGCAATTCCTTATCTCCTACCCGGTTTTTGAAGTACTATGAACACCCCCAAGGCAGTCATATTTAATGATGTCATTTTAAAAACATGAAGACCAGTATTGATTTTCCAAACATATCTTAAGACATTTTCTATGATTTGTATGGGGCAAAGAGGGGAGGGTGACAGCAAAACATACAGCACTGTGATGATTAGTGGAAACTTACGAGTAGAACACAAGGGGCTAAAAAGAAAAAAGAAAAAAAGAAAAAGAATTGTCCTTAAGGGAGAAAATGTTTCATTTCTATTTCAATTGATAAACCTTCAAATTAGTTTCAGCATAACACTCAGAAAAATGTTAGTTAACATCCACAGGCAATAATAATACCTTAGCTTAAAGTGTGTGTGTGTGTGTGTATCTATGTGAGTGTACATATGTGTGTAAACTTCTATCTAATTCACTGAGACTTACCTTTATCTTGACATTTACCTGGACTTTGGTAATGGCATTTATACTTAACAATTTATTCTTAACACATATCTTACAACGTTATTCTCAAAAGAAGCTCTTGGTAAATATTGGTCAAGGATCTGGAATCTGTCAAGGAGCCTAATATTGGCTTTCACTTTTAGCAATCTTTTTTTTTTTCATTTCTATATAAAGAAAATCAGAAACCATTAGCACTCAGGATTTAAGCTCTCATAAATGTCTCATGTATAATCCTGGGTATGCTATCAAAGCCAGGGGAAAAATTTGAATAATATTATGATAGGCTGGTGTGCGGTACAATTACTAAAATGACTTAGCTACATCTCACCTACCAGATGCTTCCATACACCAACCCTACATTTACAGAGAGCCCTGGATTCTCAAAGAAAAGTACAAGGTATATGCATTTGTTAATTTGAAAAAAAAAATGATCGAGGACCTCTTATTACTACATTGTGTGTTTCTTAGAAAGTGACTAAGATACGTTCCCCACCTCACTGTGTGCACGGTTGCAATACAGGGTGCCGGGATGGTTTATGATCGTGCCACATTGATACCACCTGGAAGGTTTTTAAAAAACACACATTCTCGGGACTCTTCTCCAGGCATCCTGAATCGGACCGTGTTGCGGCAGACCGGGGGAGCCAAGAGAGAAAGCTCATTTCCCAGAGGAAATGAGTCTCAACAAGGGATGGGAGTTATTGAGGAGAGGCTTCTGTGAGGTTGACGTCAGGGCCGGGGTGGGTCAGGAGCAGCGATGGTGGGGCAGGTAGAATGAAATGGGAATGAGAGGACAATGTTTGCACTCTGAGGGGTCAGCACGCGTTCCACCTTAAATGCGAACACGCGTGGATTCTGGTGATGTCATAGCATACAATGCCGAGTGGGGCTGGGGTGCGGACAGAGTTGGGAGAAACAAAACTAGTGAAATGAGCTCTCGCTCATACGGGACCTTGGAAGGTTTAGACTAGTTCTAAAGAGTTTAGACTATTTCAGTAGCAGTTGGCAAAGGAGAAATGTGCCCAGGGTCCCATCGAGATGGTTCTGGCTTGGGCAACGGAATGGGTGCTGTTAACATTTGCTGATGTACAGAGTCCAGGAGGGAAAAGTCGTTTGAGGGGAAGGTGAGAAATTGTATCTTTTAACACAATTTTGAGATCCTTGTATTACCATCTTGTGGCAATTAATGGCTATAAAATCCAGGGGAAAGTTAAGAGTCACCAATCATTGATTCAATAAACCCCGAGCCCTTCCTCTGTGCTACACCTTGTGCTATGTCTAAAGATACAGTTGTGAAGAAGAGGAGACCCGGTCCGCACCTCTGCGACCGGGAGTGTGGGTGTTTGTCAAAACTCTGGGAGTGCACGAGATCACCCAAGAAGGGGGTACGGTTGCAACATGGAAAGGATTTAGATGATGAGGGACACATGGGAGCCTCTATGTAAATGTGAACTACTAATTAAACAAGCAAAATCAAAGAGCATCATGGCAAAGCAGAGCATTAGATGAAGTGCGGCCAAACGATCCAAGAGCTGTGAAAGGCCTCTCTGAGAACCTACTGACATTAAAACATTTTGAAAAAGCCATTGATATGAACATCAGGGAGAAGAGCAGGGAGAGGCACAGGGAATCGCTGATGTGAAGACCCTGAGATGAGAGTGTGCTCGAGGGTCCCAAGAATCCAGCGCTGGGCTTGGAAAGCCCCGCTCATGCATTTGTATTTTAGCCTAAATGGGAGGGGAAACTGTTCCATGGTCTTAAGCAGGAGAGCGACTTGATCTAATTTATATTTTTAAAAAATGTTACTCTGGCTGTTGCACAGAAAACGGACTTCGCAAGAGGAAGAGTGAAAGCTGGGAGATGCTTTGGTCAGTCAAACAAGATGATGGGGGCTTGACCTCAAAGTGATGGATGTGGTTTATTTTCTGAGGGTGGAGGAGAGGAGGATGGCCTTGCTGATGAATCCAGTGCAGGGAAAGGAAGGAAACAAGGGCAACTCCTAGTTTGGGGGAGCAATGGTGGAGGGGATGCTGATCCCTGCAACACAAACACAGGTAAGACAGCAGGATACCCAAGTTCAAATGCTCCTACTTGATACCGTTTTGGATTTTCTGCAAGTACAGACTGGGCTGCCTGAGGAGGAAGACCGCACTGCCTCCCACAAATGGTTTGTGCTTCTTAGCCCTGTTTTCCCCAACGGTTTCTGTTGTGGCAGTCTGAAAAGAAGGTGCACTTTCCGAACGAATCAATAAATGAGAGAGCACACTCATTCTTGGAAAACGAGGCTCCTTCTCTTATGCCGTTTCTCCCCCTGCTTAACCTTACCTTTACCCCCTTGGACATTAATCTCTACCATGGAGTACTGGGTTTTACTTAGTGAAATATCAGTGGAAACAAGTTGTAGCTCTTCTCTACACTTGGAAATAAAATGAACAGGCAAAATAAAGGACGTTTCTTAACATGGGCTTTTCAGAGAGCACACTTCTCCCAGTAGAGGCTATGGAGTTTCTGGAGCTATTTGACCCCAGGAAGGATGGATGTGGAAAAAGTCAGTAAGTTCCTCCGTAATAGTCAGGAATCAAACCAGGCCATTCAATGCTCACAGTTTTTCCCTTCCCACACCTGAGGTTTCCAGGGCGAAGTACCAGTAAAACACAACTCCGACAGTTGACAGAGACCTAGGAGAGGCCACTCTGTGACTTTATTGGAAGGCGCCAGTTATTTCTCTACACGTTTCACAAATGAACAGAGCAAATATTCTCCACGAAGACCAGCCAAACATAGACATGTCTACTTCAAGGCAGTCAAGGCAGTCAAGGATCTGGAACCCCCTCCTGATTGGGACAACACACGTTTGTTGGTAAGATACCTGAATCCAATGAATGTGGTACCAGAGACTTCTTTCCCCACTAAAATTAGACCCAGATCATCGATGGCCAGCCCAAAGCCTTCAAGTCTGTGGCCTAGCATCGCAGTTCTGAAGGCTCCTGCTGTCTGCCTACCTCCCTGATCCCTAGCACCTATTTTATTTTATTTTTTTATATAAAGAACTTTTAAAAGATTTTATTTATTTATTTGAGAGAGACAGAGATAGTGAGAGAGAGCACAAGCAGGGAGGAGAGGGAGAAGCAGATTCCCTACTGAGCAGGGGACCTGATGATGCGGTGCTCGATCCCAGGACCCTGAGATCATGACCTGAGCCGAAGTCAGACCCTTAACCAACTGAGCCACCGAGGCGCCCCATGAAGCACCTATTTTATTTCATGAAACCCTTGCCCGCAGGAAGAGATGTCAAGTCAGGAGATGGGTTAGGCTAAGAGTCCTAGTATATGGTTCTCCACGAAATTCTCTTCCTCCATCATACAAACTGGACAAGAGATTTTCAGAAAAGCATACCAACTACTCCTTTCTTACTCTATCCCCTTCTTCTTCTGTTCCTGCTGCACTTAGCTGCCCTTATTCTCTCAATTCTCCTTGATATCTCAATCCAATCCCTTCTACACACACACACACCATTCACTTCCTTCTATGAGGTCACATAAAAAAGGGATCGTTCAGGCAGCTAGGTTTGATTTTGGCAATAGGCCTTGGCATTGAGGGAAACTTCTAGGACAGGGGTTTTTAACATTTTTTTTTTTTGCCACGAAACCCTTTGACAGTCTGGTGATTCCTGTGAACACCTTCCTCAAAAAACAAGGCCTTTCCTCAAAAAAAATGTTTTTTGAGGAGAAAAAATACATAAGATTAAAATGAAAGCCAATTATATGGAAATAAGTTTTCAAAATATTAAGAAAATATGTGGGGCGCCTGGGGGGCACAGCGGTTAAGTGTCTGCCTTCGGCTCAGGGCGTGATCCTGGCATTGTGGGATCGAGCCCCACATCAGGCTCCTCTGCTAGAAGCCTGCTTCTTCCTCTCCCACTCCCCCTGCTTGCGTTCCCTCTCTCGCTGGCTGTCTCTCTGTCAAATAAATAAATAAAATCTTTAAAAAAAATTAAGAAAATCTGTATGTGATATAGTAATACCTACAATTTTTTTTTACTGATCCATTAATAAAAGGTCTAGCACGTGGCCCAATAACTACCATAATTTTTAAGTGCTGATGATCTTCAATGATATTTAGCAGTATCTGCAACCACCATAAAATGACATGAAAAATATCTGTGATCCCGACTGGCAACAAAGTTACATGTGCTGCTAAAATGTGAATTATCTACCTTCAAACATCAAAGAAATACCAAATTCTGTTAGCAGTTAGTGAAATTAAGAATGTAATTTTCCCCATAGAGGTTACGGACCCCTTAAACTTAGGTGAAGAATTTCTGCTTTAGGGTTAGTATCGAGATTCTCCTGCAACACTAGGAAGATCCATAAATTAAGTGTAACTTCACTACGAAGGTACTACACCACTTCATTTCAAACTAGGAATAATCTGATGTCCTGGGGCAAGGTGGTCTAAGCCTATCTGGACAGGAACAACCCTTAAATTATCTTGAGGGGAGAAAGGTAATAATCACTGAATAGTTTGAGCTGAGTAGAAGTCAGTTACACAACCTTACTACCAGATTATAATGAAAGTAAGTTAGGCTACATTCTGCTGTAGTAAATACAGAATATATACACTTCTGCAATCCAACCCCAAATAGTTCATATTACCTATTCTGTAAATTTGACAAAAATTTCGCCTTTCTGCCTTTGTAGACTCCCTGGCCACCACCCTGCATGAAACACTCCGGGTAGATGTCATCGCATTCAGGAGGCGTGAACATGTGACTTTCATGGTCAGTATCAGGTAATCGAGGACCAGCCAGAGAGAGCCTTAAGGGATTAAGCATCAGGAGCCATTTCTAAGAACTCTGGCTTTGGGTCTTCCTGAATCCCCCCATTCGATCTCTGCAAGTATGTGCAACATCACTAAAATATTTTAGCCACGTCACATCCCTAGAACAATTTTCATTTTACCTAATCAGAGTACGATTCTACCTGCGATCGTGCTAAATAACAAGCCACTAATTTCACTGAGCAAACCCATGTCTGACCTGCATTACGCTGATTAGAAAATCCTCAGGTGTTGATTGAGCTACAGAGAGTTAAAGGGCTTTTCGTAGCCATCTTTGGAATGAGCCTTTTTCATATAATATTAGGCGCCATCCCTGGGGTCTGGATTCCTGATTATAGAAACAGAATGGCCCCAGAGGTGAAGCTTGAACTAAGTAGCACATATATGATATTGTACAGTGTGTGCCAAAGTGTTTTCAAGTACATTATTACAGATGCTGTAATAGTCCCCCATTCAGCATGAATACAGCGAGTGTCTTATTTTAATAAGTTCCTCAGCAAGTAATTCCGGGTGCCTAAGAGAATGGTCACATGTTCCGAGATCCGCCATGCTGTTGCTTGTTATCTCAACTGACTATCACATTTTCTCTTTTCGCCCCTCATCATTCCCTCTTCTATCCAATGCTTTGAGAACACTGGACTGAACTTCAGGTTCGAAATGAGATCCTTCCTTAACAAACACTTTAGCTTCTATTAATTATCTCAAATTGACTTGTCTGGTAAGATCTCTGATACATTCAAGTGTGAGTTCTTTATTTATTAGTTTAGTTGCATCCTTTCAAGGAAGGAAGTTAAAAGGTAACATGAATTCTGGTTATTATTGCAAAAGTCTAAACATATTTTTTTTCCTATACGAGGTAGCAGCAAAATGGATTAATTCTAAAGGGACCAGAAAATATATGCTAGTGGCACTTGCAAGTTATTACAGTCTAATTGTAGTTAATTTTATTCTCTGGGACAACTAATCTCTCGATAACATTTGCAGTGATTGATTAAAATCCACTCCTTGCTAAAATCAAGGTCTTTAGGTAATTGATGTGCTAATAGACCTGCAATTATTTGAGGCTGTGCTTCCTCACAGAGAGCAAGTCAAGGAATGGATAAAGTCCAAATAAAGTACCTATTTTGCAACAGGCGCTATGATAATTGCCAGGAGACAGCCTGCTTATCAGCTGCAAGAGGTTTCCATCCTTCATTAATATGTAGTTCAGTTGGACATCAGAGAAACTGGCCCCCATGGGAATACTCTTTGAATCTCCCATTATCTCATTTTCCATACACTTGGCTTGATCCACTTTTTATCTACGTTCACAGAAAGATCTGGCTTTTCACATACGAGCTTTCTAAACAATCAGCTAGCCATGAACTCGAGTCCCCAAAGCTCCATGCAGTGTCGGCTGCCGTAAATTTGGACAAGTGCGTACACCATTAAAAGTATCTGCTTAAATGTTCCAGACTAAATATTTTAGAAGTAGACAAAATAAATATTCCGAAGTGGTAACCTGTGAGTTTTCCATTCTGTGGCTTGTGCCTGCATGTGCTTCCCGCGGTAGACTTTCAGTAGGGGCTATAGGTCTTTACTGTCTTCAGGCATCTTGCAGAGCGGTGCAGTTCTGCTGTCCACTAACTCCTGATTTCTTGTGCATCGGATTGAGCTCTCTACTGAGTCTAAACATGCCCAAAGAGAGACTGGGATGAATACATTAAAAACTTACTTAGTGGGGCACCAGGCTGGCTCAGTCAGAAGAGCAAGTGACTCTTGATCTTAGGGTCATGAGTTTGAGCCCCAGCTTCCACGTAGAGTTGATGAAAAAAGAAAGAAAGAAAGAAAGAAAGAAAGAAAGAAAGAAAGAAAGAAAGAAAGAAAGATCTCATTTAGTAAAATAACAACCATTTTCTTCTGTCTCCGCCAGACATGATCCAGGTGGCCAAAATGATAGATTAATTGACACTAATCAATTTTATTTTGTCCTGAGATTGTGGGAGAATTTTTAAGTGGGGTGCAATTCTTTGTGGCTTTGGCTGTCTTTATCTTTGGCCTCATAAAGAATATTCTTGCCTTAGGGTTTATAATTGAAGTTCATTAAAGATGATTTGTTACAATTATAATATGAGGGATGACTGGTTTATCTTTATATTTCATCCTCATGATGGCTCAAACCAAATCACCAATGTGGTTAATTACTGTGGACAAATAAAGAGAAAAGCAGAGCTGTTCGAGTATTACTAAAATACGGTTGCAGGTCCGATAATAATGGCTAACATACATTGTGAACCGATTACGCACCAGGCTCTATGTGTACTTCCCTCGCACCATGTCATTTCATCCGTACCACAGGTATTATTTCCCTTCCATTACATCCCAACAAGCACCGCTATTCTTCCCATTTTACAGAGGAGTATACTGAGGGATGGAAAAGTTAACTTGACTAAGGTCTCATGGGTAGTAAGTAGCAGATCCCAGATCAAACCAGAAGAGTCATCAACTGTTTGATGAGAACACCCTCAAATATGACCTGTGCTATTTGGAATTAAATTTAGCAAAAGGCGAGTGGCCATCAATCATTTTAACCAAGTTCACCTTTTGTTGTTGCTGTTTAAGTATGATTTTTTCCCAGGAAATTCGTTGTGAGTGATTATGATTACGTTTTCCTCATCTACATGCCTCTGACACTCTTGTTGAAGATGCTAATCTTGGGTAAAGCTGTCTTTGGAGTTGATGATGCTGCCACATGCCACTCCTGTGGGAAATGGATAGATGTCATGCATAAAATAGAATAAAATGCACTGGGGCAAGTTAGACTGCTAATAAGAGTAAGTCACAGTAATAGATTTTAAAATTATTTTAAATCTAGTTTTAATTACATAAGTCCATTTCAGAAGTCCTACTGATGTGAGGAGAAATTCATAAATTCTACACAAATTGAAAACAGAGATTATACTGTTTATTAAAATACTACTGTGTTGTTATATATGTAAATATATGCATATATACATAAATTATACATGTATATGTATAAACTTTATCAGGACTAATCAATTACATCTCCTACTAAATTTAGTCCTGACTAACCTTCAATATTCCCATCAAGATATATTCTCCTATCAATAATGATAAAATACAAAAGCATTCTAAGATTACTGAGTGTATTTTCTAAACAAAATTTGCTTCCCATTTTAGAAACTTGATGTCACCGAGGCATCACCATCAAATTTAACTTCCGTATTTTTCGTTAAGATAAAAACGGAGAAGAAATCTTTCTAAATGTGTAAGTCCAAGAAAAACTTTAATTAGAATCCTGGCTCTTGCTTAGGATTCAGTCTACATCTTATTTCAGTTTGACAGTAGGCAGGAGACTTCCCCTTCAAGTCTAGGTTGAAGCCAGAATGAAAAGTGCTTTGGGGAAAAAAAAGTGAACTCAGGTTTCTGTTCTCATAATTCCTTTCTGTCCATAAAATAAACGAATACAGAATATTTGAAAGTGTGTCTTAAACCTACCTGGCTCCTCTCTCTTTGTCACTGAAGACTCCGGATGGCTGACTCCCGAGGAGCCCATGGTTGATCAGATTGGAAGGCTGCAACTCGAGTGGATCCAGGGAAACCTTGCAGACTCACTGGGGTAGCAGTCAAGCTAGAGGTCTCAGGTATACTAAAGAGTCTCATTTATTTTGTCACGCAAGTCTGGAGGGCTTTCCCACCAATGGTTTTGCCATTTGGGGTTCAAAACATTGTTATTTGCTTGAACAGTCCCTGTGGTTAATGGTTGGCATTAGTTACCACATGAGCCTTGGGTTTTGAAACCCAAGACAGCCTCCTGTAAACTCTCCACTTTCTTTTTAGTTAAGCACAGGAGACCTTCAGTCCATCCATCCTTGTGGTTGAGCTGTCAAAAACGCCTGGTCTGAAAATGGATAGGCCTGCAGCCAAGAACTTGCTGGCCCGGAAACCTACAACAGCAGGGCTCAACTCACCTCCCCAGTGATATGCTAAGGACCAAAGTGAATGAGGTTGTCTCAGAAGTTCAGGCTCGAGGTGGAAACATTACCCACCCAGAGGAAGCCCAGCCACCTAACTGGTCTTACCGTGTACAGCCCAGTGAGCTTTCTCAAGTGCCATGTTCACCATGCTCTTCCCTTGCTCCGATGTTTCAGGAACCAGGGCTTGGGGCAAGAGTACGTGTGAAATCTCACGTTAATATAGCTAAATACAGTACGAGGGTAAAAATCAATTCAACAAACTGATGAACGGAAGATATCTTGTGACATGTATGCCTTTTGTTGACAAAATATCACCACAACATATAATGTTATGTTTATTTTTTTTACATGAGGGAAGTTGGGGAAAGAGTAAAACAACTAATTACATTATTATTGTACATGCTTGAGTATTCTGTTTAGAGTATGATGATGTTAGAATGAGCAATAAAAACACAAAAAATATACATTATTATGTATTCTGTAACACTCATTTTAGCAAAATCACTAGTTATGTTATTTTAATCAATATTTTTACATAATTTATGTTCTAGTGACTGAATGATCTAAAGATGAAAAATATTCCAAGATTATAAAAGTTTACTATATTTTCATTCATTAAGATGTAAGTTAAATGTACATGTGAAAAATGAATATTATTTTTCATATTTTCAGCCCTCTAAAATATTCAGAATTATCTATAAAATGAAAAGACAAATGGCAAATTATAAGCACATGACAATTTTAAGTTAAAATATTTTTTAAAAGGAAAAAATGAAATATTTTAAATAAAGCTGAAATTTTTATGTAATTTTAAAGAACTTAATATTTTCATGTTAATAAAGCCATTTCAATTTTATCAATGTAAGATTTTCATACTTTATGTGTTTTTGGTGGGGGGCAGAGGGGGTGGGAGAGAGAGAATCTTAAGTAGGCTCCATGCCTAGCATGGAACGTGATGCAGGGGTTGATCCCACAACCCTGAGATTATGACGTAACCTGAAATCAAGGGTGGGATGCTTAACCGACTGAGCCACCTGGGTGCTCCTGTGTGTGTATTTTTATGCATCTACTGTGTGTATGTGAGTGACACACACACACACGGAGGAAAAAAGGAGGAAAGAGAATTTTTTAAAAGCAATATAAATATTTAACACTGTAAATTATCCCTTAGCCTCCAAGTGCAAATTTTTGGAAGACCAGCCCAATCCCTATGCACCTCTTTGTCTACAAACTAGAACATAAGGAGAAAGACACAGATGCTTTCCTGTTCCTGTTTGAAACTATCCTTTGTTAGGCAAGAATCAAGCACAGCCATAATTTGGAGAAGTTTCAGCCAATTAGCTTAAGTTCATAAAAGAAAATTACTTCCTGGGGCACCTGGGTGGCACAGCGGTTAAGCGTCTGCCTTCGGCTCAGGGCGTGATCCCAGCGTTATGGGATCGAGCCCCACATCAGGCTCCTCTGCTATGAGCCTGCTTCTTCCTCTCCCACTCCCCCTGCTTGTGTTCCCTCTCTCGCTAGCTGTCTCTATCTCTGTCAAATAAATAAATAAAATCTTTAAAAAAAAAAAAAAGAAAGAAAGAAAATTACTTCCATTTTCCCTCTCAAGTTCTTCCCATTTCTGAAGTAGTTTCCCTTGCCATGTGGCAGGGGCAGAGCCACAGGTCCTCATGGCACGAGGCCCCAGTTGCCTGTGTTTGTGGGGCCCGTGATGTTGTCTTGGTTTCTGAATGTTCGTTGAGGATTATGTGTTGAACCAGGCCACGCATGGTTGTACAACCCGAGTCCAGAGGTAGTCTTGTATTCTTCAAAAACATTTTATGTGATTGTTAAACCAAAGCCTCTCAAAGCATGGGCCCCAGAGCAAGGGCCCCTCCAGCCTGGGACGAGAGCAATTCTGTCCTAACTACCACAGCTTTTCCAGTGAAATCCATATATTTGCAACACACTAGAGAAGGCAAGACTCTCAATGGGCAAACTCCTGGTTTCTTTCTCCCACTAGATGCCTTCCCCATTCTCACATGCTCTCCTCTCCAGGCAAAGAGAAGTGACTTTGTGCCCCAATGATCCTGGCTTTTTCTTATGTTGGGTGATATTGAAAAACTCTAGTCCCTTTGGTTTCAAACCCTTTTACTTCACCCCTTCCTGATCTATTGGTCATTAAAGACTCAAATCAGACATCGGATATCACCATTTCTGGGAAGTGTCCTTATCACATGCATCTGGGTGAGGGTCTCTTCTAGGTATTCCGACAGCACCCTGGGCCTCACTGCTTGTAATTGTCTGCCTACTAATCAGAAGGCCCCTCCTAATCATAAGCGTGTTAAGGGCAAGAACTGCGTTCTATCTGATTTTGTAATCCTTCCCCCTAGTACACTGTCAACTGATACATCATTGATGCCTAAAAAACATCTCATAAAACAATAAACTCAATAAACTATGAAATAAAGCTTAACTCTGTCAAATCATCACCAATACACAGATGTTATCAATTCTATTCATATTCGCTTGTTTGTGGCTGTGTGTTGCCAGAAAGCAAAAGGCGTGGTCAGACCAAAGCCAGTCCCTGGGCTGTCCCAATCCAGAAGACACAGAAATCCTTAGACTCCTTTCTTGCCCAGGCCCTTAACGGGGCCATCCACAAAGGCACTGCCCTCAATATACCCAGGCTTCTCTTCCAATCAGAGCCTCCGCGGATGGCCTCAGGTCTTGCATACATTGAGCTTACTCCTTACGAGCCTCCATTTTCTTCCTTTTCTCACCAGATGTGTGAAAAGGCAGCGGATGCCAGCACTCCAAGCAGAGTTTTCAAAAAGGTCAACTAGCATTCAGATTTATGCTGGTGAAATACATTCCTTCTCTTTCGAAAATTTAATGAGAAAGGACAGCTTTGTGAAATGGAGGAATAAGAACAATATTGCTTAAATAAATTGGAATTTGCACTTTGATTACCCTGCAGTTTCTGCCATGCTTTACTGGAAATGCTCCCCTCGGTGCAGGTTTTCTCTGGAGTGACATCATCTCGTGAAGCCATCCTCGCTATAATTATTTCCATCCATATTTGTAGAGCACACAGCAAGAACATTCAGTAAGGAATATTCGATGCACATAGGACAGTTTAAAACTGTAGAGTCACCAGAAAGCCCCATTAAAAGGCAAATGATATATCTTTATGCATGCCTCTGACCCCACAGGAGATATTTCATATTCATATTAGAAAAAAAAGAGTCTCTTTCAAACAATGAAACTCTGATAGGAGCAAATACCCTGTGCCATGAAATAACAAACAACATGCCTGGTTTCGGTGGCTTTTCTTGGAATCGCACTTTTAAAAACTGTAACATAGAGGAAGCAGACATATCTTAGTTCACGTTGTCAAGTTTCAATCCTTTTGGAGTTTAGGCTCTGTCAGTCCTAATACCAAGTATTGGAATTTTTCAATTTTATTTTTGGCAATCCTGCTGTCTCTTTTGGGGAAATTGTTCTTTTTAGAATGTAGGTTTTTAAACATTCTAACAAAAGTGAAAACACCAATATAAAAGTGTTAATTTTCTCAAAAATCAAATAACTTGCTGAAAAAGATTTTTTTTGACAATTTAAGTGAAATTTTAAAAAAAAAAGTGAACACTGTAGATTAGCTTTCCTAACAATTTGAGATATGCTGGGGCTGACGCTCCCCATGGGGGAGACCACAGCCTCCCACTGTCATAGGCTAAAGGGTATGGGCCTGGTCTGTCTCCTGGAAAATAAAAGCCCCTACCATCTGCTCACTGAGGCTTTGATTTTGTTTTAAGTGTAGAAAAACATGCATTTAACTCTGCAGTTAGTGACAAGGTCCAAATTCATTCATTCATTCATTCATGCATTCATTCACCACAACACAGAAAAAGGTGTGGAACATGAGATTAAATTGAAAAGTTTACTTAGTAGAATGGAAATGTGATATTTTTTCTTTCTCTAACCGCTGTTTTCAGACTTGCTCTGTAAAAGCCCTTTCTTGTGTACTTTAATGTCATCTTAATCAGATTCTGTCATTTGTCAACTATTATCAGTTAACAATCCAAACTAATTTAAGTCAGCGTAGGGGTGCCTCGCTGGCTCGGTCAATAGATCATGGGACTCTTGATCTCAGGGCTGGGAGTTCAAGCCCCATGTTGGGGGTGGAGCTTCCTTAAAAAAAAAAAATTAATTCAACTCATTTTAAAACTTCAGTCCACAGCCTGTGTAATGCATTTTGTCTCTCCTGGCCCAGTGACTCAACTCTGTGAGCACAACTCATGGTTTGCTCTCCTCTCTCTTCTGGAGCCCGGTACCTCTGTGTTGCCCCACCAGGAGGAGTGAGACAAAAAGGACAGAGTCCTCATATATGTCATTTTGAGGCTGTTGCCAAGACCATGTGTGGAAGGTAAACTGACACGGTCTCAGGGGGAGAACTTTCTGGTCTGGACAGGCCCTGGGGTGGCATTGCTCCCAACATGTCAGGTGTGTCAGGGTAACCTTACTCCACTGCCCCCCTTGGCTCCAGCCCCCCCCCAAAACACCCACAGCATAATGACATCTATTGTGACTGTTCAAGGATTTTCTTTAACATATTCGTGGGTTCGTGATTTTGCTTCGAATGATCATTCATTTAATAAAAACTCAAATGTGAAACGGGGGCAATATTACATATTTCATCTAAGCCACAGACAACTCCCCCATGTTTATGGGTCAGTATCACATACTCATCAAAGCCAATGGGCAAACATCCATATATACCCCTGCCCATTTAGGCTGGAGCATAGAACCCACTGTTACAGCCTCATCTGTCTGAATGAGACACCCTTGGGGCTGAGCTTACAGGGTTTCTTTTCTTTTCTTTTTTTTTTTTAAGGTGGTGCCTGACAAGCTTCGTCAAAGAATGTGCTCTTTTTTTTTTTTTAAAGATTTTATTTATTTATTTGACAGAGAGAGACACAGCCAGCAAGAGAGGGAACACAAGCAGGGGGAGTGGGAGAGGAAGAGGCAAGCTCCCAGGGGTGGAGCCCGATGTGGGGTCACGCCCTGAGCTGAAGGCAGACGCTTAAGGACTGAGCCACGCAGGAGCCCCTAAGCTTACAGGGTTTCTAGCGTGCTCTCATTCTACATGGCACAAAAGACATTAGTCAAGTCGACCCTGTACTGTAATGCTATTAAATACACACATTTTCACTATTCTCACACTTTTGGTTTCCTTGCTTGAAATCCGGGATGGTACGTGGTAGCAAATGGTTCTCATCCTCAAACTCAGAAACTAAGTTCTGACCTCATTTGTAGCAAAATGAAATCCATATTTCAAAATGGTTTCTACTTTCTATTGCTTCTAAGGGTGGCTTGGCCAACTGTACGGAAAGCAAAGTCCCACTGCCCTGACACTGGAGGGTTTTCTTGTCGCCAGTGTTAAACTCATGGAATGTCATCACAATCAGAGCTCACAATCAGAAACCAGAAATGCTGACCATCATGGAAAAGCATATTTCTGGGATGTGAGGAATGAGTCACCCTGGTCACTAAATACAAAGCTCTGTTTGCCAGAAAAGAAACAGTGACACTCAACAAGACAGGGAACTACTTCTAAGTGCAGATGGAACGTGAGACTTAGGTTAAAGACACGTGTTTTCTACCATCACAACCACAGGTGCTCACCTCCCTGTTTGGAGAGGAAGGGTTTGAGATAAGTCGCTCACATCTGCAGCCTTCCTAAATCTCAGCTCCTTTCACACACCTTGAAAGAAACTTAACACCTCTTTCATTATACATTGTAAACAAGATTGACCAGGAGGCAAGTAAAGGGACAGACTGTGGAAAAGGGCTTTAGAATTTGGCTTAAATCATTACACTCTCTTCATTTTTCGAAGGACATTAGGTCAAAACTCATAATCCATCCTTAGAGCTCACTACATAGCCCACTTCCTAATTAATGCAAAAATATTCAAATGTTGAGCTTTTAAAAACTTTTCTGTGAAGTTACAAATGCGAATCTACAGCTTTCAGAAATTCTTTCTTATAAATTTCCAATGTACATTTGTAACTTGCTACCACAAGGGGGAAAAAAACTTTTTATTATTATCATCTTAGAAAGGAAGATGTGAGTATTTTATCATAAAGAAGGCTGGGGCTCTTAAAAAATATTATCTTTCGGAAGATGTATCTAAACACTTGCTGTTATGCACGTGTAGAGAAATTTGTTCTTCTTAACATGGCATACTCCTTTTTTTTTTTTTAAAGATTTTATTTATTTATTCATTCGACAGAGATAGAGACAGCCAGCGAGAGAGGGAACACAAGCAGGGGGAGTGGGAGAGGAAGAAGCAGGCTCCTAGAGGAGGAGCCTGATGTGGGGCTCGATCCCATAACGCTGGGATCACGCCCTGAGCCGAAGGCAGACGCTTAATGACTGCGCTACCCAGGCGCCCCAACATGGCATACTCTTACATAAAAATACCTCTGTGGTTGATTCCCCCAAATTTCTCAATGAGCATTTCCTGTAAGTGTTCCCAAAAATGCTGGTACAATCAATTGATAAGGCTCAAGACAGAGAACCATTGAAGCCAGCCTTGCTCACCAGGAAACATCAGGGAGAACTAGATCTTGGCATCACCGTAAACTACGTGACAACTGATCGTTTTGCTTGGTTTCAGAAATTTTCCCCAGGTCCCCCTTTTCACTTTTCTTTATGACCTTTCTACTTTCATTCCCCTTATCTCTAGCTTCAACTTTTGTTTATGATTACAACTGTTCACCAACCAAATAAGACTTCATCAGTCTGATAATACTATGAAAACTCAAAAGTATATTTATGGGTATGGTAGTAAAGTCTAATTAGGAAATTTGTTAATTATCTGTTCTGTGCACATTACATTAAAAGAAAATTTGGTTCATTCCAGCTAAATTTAAATTCCAGACGAATGATGTTAGCAAATCAAAGAGTAGATCGAGAAAGCTGAACTGAGTTTTATTTGTAACAGAATAGCTTAAAACATGTAGACGTTATCCAAATTAAAATGTAAACAACTCATGAATGTTTCAATGATTTTACCTTTTCTACCTGAATCTTAAACTCTGAAATTTATGGAATGGGGTTACTAATTGAAATGATCACGAATGACCTTATCATACTGTTTAACTTGAGATATCCATTAATTTGCCATACCACCAATGTTTCCCAGTTACACCACTAAAATGATTTTCCCCCCTGAAATAGCATTCCTAACTATTTTCAGAGAGTCCAGTTGTTAATGAGTGTTAATACCTTCTTTAGAGACAAGAAAATAACCCCTGAAACCAGACCTTAATACAGGGGAAACTATTTTACATATGCAGGTGCTGCTCTCTTGGTAACTAAGACAACACCAAGAAGAAGCCATAGAATTTTGCCTCCCGGAGAAATTTTCTTGGGGGGGGGGCGTGCAAAATTAGGCAACTCTCTATTGATTAATTTCTTGGGTAAAATTAAATTGCTGTCTTTGAAATACCATAAACAATATCCTTTCATGTGATCATTTCTGTCTTTATTAATTCATTAGGCATTTACTCTGTGCCTATGAAGCCCTAGCACACATTTTAGGTGTTAGGAATTTATTTCAATTTATAGCTACATCAATATAGCTGAAATCTCAGAGACAGTGACCAACAGGGAGGAAGACCAGAGGATTCATCTAATATTTGATGCATTTTATCAGGCCTTCAAGGGCACAGCAGGAAAGCAGGGCTTTGGTGACTGACTGCATGTATAATGAGGAGGGCAGCAAGGTTAAAAAGACAGCCACACAACTACAATGAATTCAGCAAACTACATCTCACTAGCACGTGTGTGTGTGTGTGTGTGTGTGTGTGTGTGTGTGTTTAATGTATGAATTCTGAGCTACCTTGAATCACTACGAGGCTCCTTCTAATTACTAACAATGGCAAGTCTGCCCTCTCAGCTGTGGCTGGATGCCCCAGGCATCTTCATAGCAAAACCAACAAACGATTGGAATATTATGATTTAAACTCAAAACCAAAGCACAGTTGGAGATTTTTTACCAGGCTGCTTGAAAGTCTTGTGTGGAGGGTTTGTGAGATCATACAAGATGCAGAAGGACAGTGCAAGGTCAAATCTACATCCCGTATACAAAGAATACACTGGCTTTCTAATCCATTTGCCGTAGCTCACAGTCTGGAGGACGACCTAGGATGGATAGTAGGGTCCTGTGCACAAAGACCACACTAGTGACCTCAAGTGCCCTGCTATGGATAATGGCCATTAAGGGTGAGGGGGTGGCGGTGGAGGCAGAGAGAGCGGCCCCACAGAGATATGCTACATGAATTATTTTTATGATATAATTCTTGGGGCATCTATTTATTTCAACAACCAAAACAGCCCTCCAAGTACAGCATGAGGCACCCTGTCATTAACCAGATGTGATGCGGGGTTGATTTTTTTTTTTTTAATTTATAAATATGTGGTATCCAACCTGATCCCACATGAACAGGGGGGAAAAAGGCTAAATATGCAGCTTCTGTAAAGGAAGTTCATCTTTGACTGTCTGTGACGACACGGGGGAAGCAATGTCTCTGGCGGGAAGGTTTCCGAGCCACTCTGTCCGCCATGTTTAACCTGTTCAATATTATTGTTATTCGGCTTTGAGGGAATCTCATTAACCAGTTCATGGGCTGAGCACCATCAGAGGGCCCCCTGTATGGTGTAATATTTGTTTCTGGGAACTGACATAAGTAATACTTCTGCTAGGGGTGGGGAGGAGACATGAGAAAGTAGAGTCAGTCTCATGTTTGGGTTTTTTTGCTCCACAATGAGCGCTGGGAATGTAAACTATCGTTTTCATCATTCTCTCTCTCTTTTTAACCCACAGTATCAGAAATATTACAGATTACTTGCACTGAGTTACATCTGCTTGGCTTTCAAACACTTATATCAACATGATTAAAATATAGTCAGGGTGTCCATTTTTCATGACAGCCATAAGAAACATGAGAAGGTGAATATTCAAGTCCCTTATTAATTGATGTAGTCCAAAGAGCCCCTCTCTGTCTCAACAAGGGGCCTTAGTGAGGATTTTTTTCCATGGCTGTGACATTCAGACCTAATGGCAAAGGCTGCTATCAGGTGAGCAGTTGTTAGGAATGCCAATCAAGTGGAAATAGCAAAACTATGGTTTTACTCTATAATGTGAAAGGGGGCTTTGAACTTATCCTAAACTCATCTCTTTGCACATTCTGCACCAGCATCCATCCCAGGCTTATATTGTTCATCTAAAAGACTGGTATTTCAAGTTAGGTCTTACGAAAATCCAGGATACCACAAGACCTCTCTTTCAGGTATATCTCCAAATATAATATAGGATCCTGGAAACATATTTGATTTATGTCTATTATAATCCCAGACACTGCTCCTGTCATGAACCAACAATTCAGATCCTGGAGCACGAAAAAAATAAGCCTAAAACGTCTTCACACTAACTAAAAACTCAGCCTACCTAGAAGTATCCTTATGAAATCTAAGTAAAAATTGACTTTGATCGTTAAAACAGAAAGTTGTCTTTAGAATATTCCCCACCTGCACACACTTCCCTGCATGCGTGCATGTATTGTATTCAGGGACATTAGCTAGTGAAGCTGGGGTGGGGAACTGTTTGGGCAAATATACCGGCCCTGCAGACCTTAAATTATAGGCATACAACAACAGGCCCGTGAAGGTTCCATGAGGCCGTACTGGCATCCAACCTCTACCCTAACTCACATCTCATCCGAAACTTTTCTCACCTGCACACATGTTCTCTGGATACTGAGCTGTGCTGCCAAGTCCTGCCTACATTGTGACTTCATTAATTTCAGTTAATTAATAACAATGGGTGACTCTTTGTGAAGTGCTCTGCTAGGTGTTGCTGGAGACCTGGGAAAATTCATGGGCCCTGTTGTTGAGTCCTTTCTGTTTGGGGAGGGAAAAAAGTTGAAAAATGTTAAATAGCATAAAGATGAAATCTTGGTCTATACCACGGTGTGAAAGATGCCACGTGGATGTGTATGACAGCTTGGCAAATAAGCAGTAGCGAGCGACAGTTCTCATTTCAAGTATTATAGGACTTGTGTGTCTCTCTCTGCTGTGAGATGTGATATATTATAAATAACATCATATATATTATTAATGTAATTATTATAAATAATAAAGTATTTGAGCTTGTGGGTTATTTACATTTTCATAAATATATTGATTCAAGGTCATCTTTGTAAAGATGTTGCTCTATTGGCTTACATTCCAATGTGGCGGCTTGAGAGACAGAGACAAGGGAGAGCCCCAGGTGCTGGAGATGGAAACCTGACCACTGCCCTCACTGTGTGGTTTAATGGCACAACCCTGCCGGCTACTCTCCAGCCCTGCTCAACTTGCTTTGTTTTTTCCTGTGTCTTTTATAATCTTCTAATATATGATAGAATTTCTCTGTTTATTAAATTTATTTTTCATTGCCTCTCTCTCTGCCTGCTAAAATGGAAGCACCCAGAAGCCAGGTACTTGGTTTTTATTGTTTACTGATGTATCTTACCCCCTGGGAAACTATCTGGTGCACAGTAAGCACTCAGTAAATGGGTGCTATTGGAGCTCCTGAGGGTTCCAACGGTTCAGCATCTGACTCGGTTTCAGCTCAGGTCATGATCTCAGGGTTGTGACCCCCTGTGAACCTCGTGTCAAGCCCCTCCTAGAGTCCAGAGCTCAGCGCAGACTCTGCTTGGGATTCTCTCCTACCCCTTCGCCCCTTCCCCATGCTTGCTCACACTCTCTAATTAATTAATTAATTAATTAATTAAATCTTTTTTTAAAAAATGGGTGCTGTTTTCTTATTGTTGGTACTGCACACATATAGGGATGCTTATTGGCATGAAAGTCTCCAGGATCTTTTTCTATGCATTCAAAAGCTTGAGAACCACTAGCAGAGGCAATAGTGCTATGAATTCACAGGAAGACAGAAACATTTTGTTCTGTTAAGACAGCTTAACATGAAGTGAACCACAGACTTAGAGCCTTATAAGATGCAAAGCTTAATTTTCACATCATTGAAACTATACGCTCTTTCTTTGGCCATTTCTCTATCACACGCTGATATTACTGCATTCTGAAATTTCCGTTGTATTTATTCGTCATCTACCTGTCCGTTTCTCATCTAGAATAAGAGCTTCATGAGGGGAGAGAGCTTGTCTGTCTTGTCACTGTTTGGTCCCCCGGGCCCCCGCCAGGCCCCACTGCCTTGAGGGCACACCCACTCAGCTGTAGCCAGAATGCTCTTCCCTCCAGGTCCCACCTCCGATAAACCAAAACCTGGGAAAGCCATGTTACTATGGGGTTCCTAACAATTTAGTAGAATTTTGATTTTCAAAAGAAAAGAAAAAGTGACTCTCATACCACGTAATGGGGACTCTTGCCTTTTCCTACTTTCGCTTTTGTTTTAAGAAGCTATTGGAGGTCCTGTCCTCAAAGGATTCACTGGCCCTCATCGGTACGTATGCCCCAACATCCAAGTGCGAGAACAAGGACAGTAAGGAAAGAATCGAAGTGGATGATGGGCAGGCTGAAAAACATTGCAGAGGAGTGGCCACCAGGGAGCCGCCACACCCAAGGGACAACCCGTGACCGACGAAAGCTGAGCCCCGAGGAATCGCGAGTGAGAGGGGAAAGTGGGTCTTGTTGACAAGTGAAGAGTGGCGGGCGGTGAGAGAGGAGCTGAGCTGAACATATTTTTCAATGAAGTGTTAAGTAGGTCACCAAGAGTGGTGGATAATGACCGCGATGAGGGGTCAGCCAGGGTGTGGAAAAAAGAGAAAAAAAAAGAAAAAGAAAAATCAAGTGACACTTGGTAAATCACAGGAGGACGCGAGACTGACAGGGTTTCTGGAAAGAATGGTCAATCCCCTGTAACACTCCAGTGCCTTCTAGTAATCGAATTGGGCAGCTCATTAAAATTATGTGTGAACAGATAGGTACCCTGGCAAAAAGGCAAGGGAGCTGAGAAATAGCTAGAGCAATAGAATTACTATTTCTATCATCGGAAAAAAAATCAGGATGGGGGGGTATTCGAGGAGGTATGCTTAAAAAATGCCCATCAGAAGACAGTGAGTGGCTCCTAGGGAAATAACAGGAGCTATAAACCAGCCGCGGGAGGCATGAGTCATGCCAGAGAAGAGGAATATTGAAAATTGGCTATGTCTGTATGAAATAACTGGGTGAAGCTACCTGAAGAACAGTACGAGGAAACAGGAGGATAAGATCTCAGTTGCTGTCTGTGTACAGGCGGGCTAAATATAGCATTGTCACGTCCATCTCCAGGAGGGAGCCGCTCGGCATCTGGCAGAAGCCCCGTGTTTCCCTAAATGGAAGGATAAGGTGGGCTCAAGTGATCGCAGACGGGACGGTTAGTTCTCTGGGCTACGATGCAGCAAAGGGAATCCACACATATGTCAGGCCGATTTTGCGCTCGGTCCTGCACTTGACATTTGAACATAAATGAGCTCATTTGCTTCTCACAACAAAACTGTCACAGGAAAGTCATTATCACAACGTTGAGCTGAGGGAAACTGAGATCAAACCGCTCTTAGATGGTGAAGCCAGGAATTCAATCGGAGTTTGGATAGCTCCAAAGCCAGCTGCCACCAAGCCGCCTCTTTCATTAAAGGAAGTTGATAACAAAGTATCAAACGACTCCAGAGAAAATGTAACTTAAGGAACCAGATATTGTGTTGAATATCTGATTCAGATGGCAACCTTGGCTGATTTGATTGACCTTCCTTGGGCTTCAGTCTTGCTGAAGTTTGTTATTTTAGGAGACCAACACCTACCTATATATAATAACAAAATCATCTTATTTAATAAATGGGGCCCACACCTTTAAAAAAAAAATCCCTACGGTGTTTTACTAGGCATGAATGAATTCCACAGATTTCCCTCCAAGAGCTGGGGTGAGATTGGGGGTGATTTAGTCATTCATCCATTTCTTTATTAACAACCACGTAGTGAGAGCTTAATATGAGCCAGGCACTTTGGTGGGCTCTTAGAAGAAGCAAAATGGTCACACTTCCTGTCCCCATAGGACATCTAACCTAGTGAGTGATACAAACCAGGAAAGGGATTTTACTGTTTTACTGAACACAGGAGAGTGGGGTAGATGTTGTTAAGGGAAAACCAGGGTCTTACCCAACATTGAAGCAAAACCTAATTCTGATAAAGTGACTTAGGGGAAGCTTCATCAGGGAAGGAGGCAATGAAACTGTTCATTTTCTGGGCAGAAAGAAGATCTTGTCTCCAAGTGGTAAAACATACGAGAGACAAGGGCACTCACCAAATGACCCACAGTCCCAGGCACTGACCACACAGAAGGACAGGAAGCAGGTGAAGCTCGTTTTTCACTGGTCCCCATGCCGAAGACTCGGCCATTCCATGCCTAGGAGTGTCCTTGATCGACAGACGCCTCCAGCTGCCCCCGCCATCTGGAGCTCTTTGCTGCAATCTTTTCTGTGTGTTCTCCGACATTCTCAGGACTGTTTCAGTGAAGGTGAAGTGTACGTGTAAAATCAGACTGCAAAGAGAAAATCGCCTGCTGTCAGAACGACTCTAGAAAACCACTTAGGAGGTCGCTATTTTAAAGATCTCAAAGTCTAATACAATTTTTCCACCAGGATTAGGAAACATAAGTGTTTTTATACAAGCCAGAGAGTTGGCTTGTGAGATTGGGGCCATATTGCGTCGTGAACAGATCCTGTTCCTTTAAATACATTACTTTCTGACCATTGTCTATACGAAGTGAGGCATCTATATCATAAAAGGCTGAAGGAATGGCAGATCCAAGTTCTCCTTGGCATGCTCACACTTTATTGTTGTAACTTTTTGGCTGAAGGGTTAACACATGGCTCCTGTCTGACGAAGGCAGAAACCAGAATGTTCTCCTATCTACCTGGGCGCCCAGGTGTTATGAAAATGATGGACATAAAATCACGCCAGCCTACACATGTCATTAGTGTATAAGTCAGTTTACCCTGCCTTCCCAATAGGGGCAAATATGTTCAGCCTCACATGTGACTTGTACTCCAGCACCATGATTATAAGGAGGAGCTGACGGCAGACTTCCAAGCATCTAGAAAATCTCTACTGTGTGCTTATAATGGCCTGTTTTGGGAAGGGGGATGAAATATTAATGAAACATATTTCTTTCTCCTCCAGTTTAGTGGAAAAGCAAAACCTGAACAGGAAATTAGAATCTGGTCAATGTAAGCATGGATGTTACGGGAACATGGGGGGTGGCTCTTCCCTGGAGGAGTTGGCTACAGTGTGTCCCAAATGCAAGGAGCAGCATGTGTGTGCAGCATGGGTAGCAAACGCTTCTCTTTGACGAGCGTGTTGACAATGAAGTGACTAGAAGATGCCCTATGTGCCCTGCATATCGACTCTATTTCCAGGAAACATAGAACGGAGGTACGAGCCACAAACAAGGATCTGCACCTTTGATGGGAACTTGCAGAGCAGGGTGAGAGCTAAAAGACACGAAATTTACAACTGCCAGCAGCAAAGTCCCTTGCCAAAGTGATGTCATCAGTGACGTTTGTGTGAAATATCAAATACTTGGAAAGCCTTACCGAAGCCAGTATGCTAAATGCATCTGCAGATCCCTGACAATGTGCTGAGCGTGCCATTTGCATGGAACACTTAAACACGATCTTCCGAGCTCTCATGAACACAGCTGGGTACCTCCAACACCACATCAGCAAAAGGCCCAGCAGTGCTCTCTGTTCAGCCAGGTATCTAGTTATTGATCAGTAATTCTGTCACTGAGGCACACGTTTTCTAGGAATAAGACAAAACCAAACAAACAAAAAAAACCACAGCACTGGAATTATTGGGCATTTTAGACAGCCAAAAACATTTTACAAAATAGCATCTTTTTCAGAACACACAAAAAAACCATCTCTTGACCACCAAAGCATACGAATAGGGTCTGCTATGTCGGAGAAGAGGGCCGAGAATACAGATTTTCCACGTTTCCCTATCTTAATTGCATTTCAACTGTGTTTGCTAATTCTGTGTATCACCGTTCGAAGTACTGTTAGCTGGATTCCCATTTTCACTACCATATTATAGTCGCCGGGAAGCCAAATGTACGTGAGGCTTCCTAATAAACACCAACTTTTTTCTATCCCCAACATTAGACACAAAAAAAAGGGACTCAAATGGTAGTAATTTCATTTTCTATCTTTCAGGTTATTGAATCATTTCAGAAGATGTGCCTCCATAAAACCTTATCAAAATCACATGCTTGCCCGTGGCAAATATACCAACCCATATTGGAACTTCCCATAGTCACATACTTCTTGAAAAATAGGGAATATGCAATTGTCCTCATCATTTCACCATGTCCTTTAATGACAATTGTCAGGTGCCCCAGATGTTTTGTTTTGCTTTTTTTACACACCCACTAGCAGTGCTTGTTAATACATTCTTGGCCATATAAATTTCTAAATGTTCACTTTAAAATAGGAGAGGAAAATAAGTACTCCCGTTTTGTTCAATAGGGAGTTTTATTCAATAGGAACCCATGAACTATCATAAAACAAAGCACCTGTGACCCATGACACTGCCTTGGCATCTCGGCTCATTTACTAGTTCTCTGACCTTGGGAAAATTACTTAGCACCTCTGAACCTCAGCTCCCCCAGCTTTTAACAGAGAATAGTAGGTACCTAATTGGGTAGTTGTAGTAATAAAGACATTATGTGTAGAACATATTAATTAGCTGCTCTCATGATTACTTGTTATTAATACTAAAAGAGCAAAGTTTTGTCAACTTCTGATTTCATGGTTAGTGCTTTTTTTGAATGTGTAATTCAGGGGACAAAGCTTAGGCTTGGACCAGTAAAACCTGTATTTGAATCCTGGGGGTCCTGTGAGGTACAAGAAAAGCCACTTAACCTCTCTGAACCAAGCTGTTTCCAATGGAAATTTTGAATATCAAGGTCTCCCTTCCCAGATTATTACAAAGATTGAATGAGGTCATTCTTCTTGGCACATGGTAAACATTCATCAAATAGTAACTTCTAGTATTAATATGATGCAAGAGCAGCAGCTGAAAAACAAGGAATCATCTTGACATCCGCCTTGGAGAAAAATAACATCATTTGTACAGGGATGGAAAATAGGGTTGTCTTTAATTGCCAACTGTGCTGGTTGGTGATGGCCTGGCATGTTCTATGAAAAGGACTCCAGTACTTACTAAGCCTCTGCATGCATGCAGTGTTGACAAATAAAGACCCGGAAACCAGTATGTCATTATCATTAAGGATATTTAAAATCCCCAAATATATGCACAAAGTCACTGAAGAAAACACAAAATATTCTGCAGATACGACATAGTTTAAGAACTGGAAATATAAAGCAAGTGCCTTTTATCAAGGGGGTAGTGATGAGACCTGCGAGAGCACTCACAACAATAAAAGGAAGGACCAAGCCTCTTACCCTCCTTCTTCTCTAAATCTGTTCTTTGGTACAGCAGGTAGAGTATTAGAAACTCAGTTATTGTCCCCAGATATCACCATTCAAACATTTGAAGCTGACTTCTCTCCATTGGTTATAAACAGTGTGAGGGGAATTCCTACAGATGGCGTGAAGGGTAGAGACCTTGAGATAAGGAAGGTTTATCAAGGGAGGGGGGATTCTAAAATATCCCTGTAGGTTACAAAAGTTGCTTCTAAGGCAGGATGTACAGAAAACAGGCAGAGCATTCACGTTAAGGGCCAATTCTTCAGAAACCAAAGGAACAGACCTGAGATTCGTTTAAAGTAATCAACGGGTTTTATTTCCTGGAACTGAAATTGTTCAGCTCTCAACTTCCAAAGCTACAGTCAACAATTTTTCATTAGAGCCCAAGGGAGAAGGGCAGGGGTGAAAGGAGACAACAGAAGAAAGGCACATGAAGAGGCTCAGAAAGAGGCTGGGAGGGGGCACTCATTTCCCTCTCACTTCTTAGGAAGTTACATTTCAGGTCTGGTGACAATGCTGAGGGGGGCAGGGTGCGGGACGTCATGGATGGGAAATGGCACTGCCAAGGAACACCAAAGCCTTAACTACAAAAAGAAAGTCATCAAACCCCAAACGGAAAGGGAACCTCCCAGTTCATCTCTGAAATGGGGTTAGCAATGGCTGAGCTGCCTGCTGACTGAAGCCAGGGCCGTTCTTCATTTGTGGAAAAAAACAAACTTTTCATTAAAAAGATTTCCCAAACTATATGCCTTTTCTTTTACGCCTAAGTGCCATATATGACTGTAGGGTGGCCTTGAGACTGTGGGGAGAGGGAAAGGGGTGGCCAGGAGTCTCCCCAGAACATCCCATGTTACCCCAGAGATCGAAATGGGGACAGATGTTCCTCATCACTCCCATCCAAAGAGCCGGGCAAAGCCAACTCTTCCCATTACGAACAACTGGGAAGTTCCCAAATTATTTGATGAAAAACGACAAATCCCAGAACTCCCAAAAGCGACTCAGAAAGGAGAGAGGCCCGCCCCCAGAAGCTGTCCCACTTCCGGTCACTCTGAAGAGCTGGGATAATAGAGCATGGGAGGGGCGGACAGGAGTTCTGGAAGACCGCCACCCACCACCACCACCACAGTTTGAGGATGGCGCCTTCCGGGCCCCTAGAAGTCCTCCCTCCCTTGCTCGGTATCCCTCACCCCTTCCCCTCCTACCCCTGATTCCAACGCAGAGGTCCAGAATGCCCGGGGGAGGGAGAGAGGGGTGTCTGGAGGTGGAAGCGGCCGGTCCAGGCCCCAACTGAAGCCTTGGGAAACAGTTCCAGGCAGGGAGGAGCGCGGCGGGCTCAGCTCGTCCCAGGGAGTAGAAGCCCTGACTCAGATCTCAGGGGTGCGGGGGTGCAGAGCTGGGGGCCGGGTGGTCTGCCCCGTCAGGTCAACCCCCAGGGCCGCGGCGGGCGCGGAGGGGGGGTGGGTCGAGGAGGAGAGCGGGTGGGG